>NT_166531.1:1336231-1511698 GCF_000002855.4 Aspergillus niger
AACTTACACTCGTTCTTCCCTTCCTGTCCCTGCCCCTCGTTCTTCTGTGGCTCCCAAGGCCACGTCCACTCGTTCATCTATCCCCACCCCTGCCCCTCGCTCTCCTGTGGCTCCTCGGACCACGTCCTCTCCTTCTGTGGCTCAGGCCACGTCCATTCCCTCTCCCCCTTCCCTGTCCCCGGGTGCGTCGTTCCTGAAAAGGTTCGACGAAAAGCACCCATCCACTCGTTTACCTGTGGCTCCTCGGACCACGTCCATTCCTTCTCCTGTGGCTCCTCGGACCACGTCCACTACTTCTGGTAATAGCCGTCCGTCTCGCCTTCAGGCGTTGCGGGAGGCGTATTACCGATCCCGCGAGGCCAGGGCTCGATCCGATGCAGCCCTTGCGTCCACCAAGGACGGAGCAGCTCCGGCTGCGAAGTCTGCGGCTCGCAAGGGTAAGTCGGTGAAGAGTGTCCAGTTTAGCGAGGTCACCACAGTCGTTACCGTAAGTCGGTGGATCATCAAAGCGCGAGATATCCACCGCTGCTGTTGGTAGTCTTTTCCCCTTTTCTTTTCTCCTTGTTGCAGGCTTTTCCTTGATTACTTTCGTTTTCCTGTATATTTTATTTTTGTATGTTTATCCATTGCCCCCGACTTGGCTGTGCTGGAGCCAAGTCGGGGCCCTTTACTGCTAATGGCCAGGTCACAGGTCCGGGCGAGAGACGACATTGAACGCCACCCACGAATGATCGAGCCGGCGACAGATTCACCGTCATCGATTCGCACCGGCTAACCCTCGGGTGCTTACGAGCCGCCGGCATTTCCGACCCCGCTGCGACACTAGTTTCCGGTACCCCGGGTGTTTGAGCAGAGGCACCACCGAGAATGTCTGAGGCAATCGACCTGATAGCGTTCAAGGTTGGCAGCGGATCCGGGCTTTGTGTGGGCAGCAAAGCTTGGTGAGGCATGTCAACCACGCTTACCGGGTATCGATCTGGCCGGCGGTTCAAGGGATGCCCGAGCGACGACATACACGGTCAGTATGACAGCAGCTAGCCAGCGGGCAAGGGGTGTCGGTAGGGCCACGGTATCCCGGGGGCGCGACAGAGGCGATCGATGGAATCTGGGTCGGAAACGGTTCGTGGGGGTTGTTCGTCGGGGGATCCGGGGGGGGCGATGGTTGGGGTTTTCCTTTGTCTTTCCTTTGTCATTGGCGATTGGCATTGGGCGTTCATTTTTCTTTGCATGTGTTGAGGTTCTGTTGTATATAATGCTTGCTTGCTGGCTTGCCTGCTCGCCATCTTGCTTGCTTCTTGCTTTTGCATTGCATGTGTCGAGACACTCGTGTATATAGAGCTGCCTTGCTTTTCCTTTCCTTTGCCTGTTTTGAGATATCTATTGTATATAGAGCTGCGCTGCTTGTTGTTTGTTTCTTTGCATGTGTTGAGTCTCTGCTGTAACTAAAGCTGTATTACTTGCTGGCGTTCATTTCCTTGCATGTGTTGAGATACCTCTTGTATATATAGCTGCATTGCTTTCTGGCGTCCCTTCTCCTTGCATGTGTTGAGATTCTGTTGTATATAGTGCTTGTTTGCTGGCTTGCCTGCTCGCCAGCTTGCTTGCTTCTCGCTTTTTCATTGCATGTGTTGAGATTCTGTTGTATATAATGCTTGCTTGCTGGCTTGCCTGCTCGCCAGCTTGCTTGCTTCTTGCCTTTTCTTTGCATGTGTTGAGACATCACTTGTAGGTAGAGCTGCGTTGCTTGCTGGCGTTTACTTTCCTTGCATGTGTTCAGATTCTGTTGTACATAATGCTTGCTTGCTGGCTTGCCTGCTCGCCAGCTTGCTTGCTTCTTGCCTTTTCTTTGCATGTGTTGAGTCTCCGTTGTAAGTAGAGCTGCGTTGTGGGCGTTTTGTTTTCCTTTTTCCGGGTTGGGTGGGCGGGCATCTTTGTTTTTTTTTCTTATGTTCTGCTGGCGTTTCTTTCTTTGCATGTGTCGAGAGTCTGTTGTAACTAGAGCTGCGTTATGGGCGTTCTAGTTTTCTCTTCCAGGGTCGGGTGGGTGGGCATCGTTGTTTTTATATTATTTCTTATGCTTTGCTGGCGTTCTGGTTGTTTCTTTTTAGGGTTGGGTGGGCGGGCATCTTTGTATTTTCTTTTGTTTTTCTTGCATTCTCCTCGCCTCTTTTAGGGCTGGGTGGGTGGGCATCTTTGTGTTTCCTATATTTGGCCGTATTCGGTCTTGCATTCTCCTCGCCTCGTCAAGGGCTGGGTGGGTGGGCATCAATGTATTTCCTATGCTTTTTTCTCACGCTGCTTTGACTCTTTCTTGCCGCTTTAGGGCTCGCTGGACGGGCAATTTTGTATCTCCGTTACCTTTGGGTTCCGGCTTTTTGTGATTAGATAGTTGGGGAGGTGATCATAAAATGATACCCTGTTCCCCGCCAACCTCTGTCAGTGTGCTCGTAGTCAACCAATTTAATGAGGTGTGAAGAGTTTGTACTTGAAGGTCTCCGCAACACCCTTCGTAAGCCCTCGTAGACATCGGTTCTCGGATCGAAAGATTATCCCATTGTATGAGGTGTATGTAGGAGAAGTTATCGAGAAGAAAGGGCAGCGTCGACGTAAACATAAACTGTGTAGGGGCTGGACGGCCAACTAGATGGCCATAGAGTGTCATATAGGATCGTTGTAGAATTTCTAGTGCTAAACTATAGATGATATGGGAAGGGTAGTAGTAGAGAGAGTCAGAAGAGAAAAAAGTATATGGATGGAGAGGAGAGAAAAAGTTATGACAAGAGTGGGATTCGAACCCACGCCCCTTTCGAGACTAGGAATGTTCTGAAGAACATGTGTGATCAGGTGACCTGACCCTAGCGCCTTAGACCGCTCGGCCATCTTGCCCAGTTGTTGAAGAAGGCAGTGACTTTGTAATACATAACTCAGAAGTTAAAAGTAGGCATGCGACCGAGCAACTTCGCAGTGCAGTGGAGGGAGGTCCACAGCCCCATGCAGTGGGGCATTGTGCGACATGGTCTACTAGTTATTTTTTGCTTCTTCTAAGACAATACTCCGTATAAAGTGTGTGATTTCTTTACTCGGTGTCATTCTATTGCTCTCTAGTCGATTTCCAACTCCGAGTTCTCGTGTTCGCTCTACGTAGAACCTTCCGGTGTTGATTTTGCGGTGTGGGCTCTGCTGGGAGAAGTAAACACTGCACAGTGAAGGCGATGTCGAGCTATCATACCTCAATCCTTTTGGTAAGGTCCTTGTACCGATGTTGTACATTTATGGATTAGCCTGTTGATGCGGAAACGCAGTTGAATCGTTGTATGTGTCATCTTTCTGGTTGGCAAGCGGGTTTGATATACGCGGTTGGCAGGGTCTCTAGAGACGCGTCACTGTGGTTTTCTTGCTCTTTTCAGGCTGCACTACTGGTGACCTTGGCTGCTGCGTGGTATTGACCGGCTTGCCTGTAAGATCAGTGGTGCATATACTAATGGGTGAGTGATTCCAGTGTGGATAGAGTTGATCGACAGTTGCCAGTAGTAGTACCCATAGTATATATACTAACGTGAAGGCCATTCGGCCACCTGATCCCAACACCAGCACTGACAGGGTTATTGAATATTAAATGACAAATTCAGACTAAGGCACGAAAGTTAAAGGCTTTCAGCTAATGAGACATCAAACGAATAAGATTATTAGTCGAAATAGTGTCTATCCAGCCTTCGCTGCCAACCGCATGGCGTGTTTTTCTCACTCACCCTACAGCTGCTCATCTAGCACTTATTGTTGACTAATTTCCATCAACCGGCAAGATGGCCGAGCGGTCTAAGGCGCTAGGGTCAGGTCACCTGATCGCACATGTTCTCCGAACATTCCTAGTCTCGAAAGGGGCGTGGGTTCGAATCCCACTCTTGTCATACATTTTTTCATGTCTTTGAATTCAACAGAGAATACATCCTCTTAACCGTGCAACGCTAGTAGTAAGGAGTTTATGGCATGTCTACAACAGAGGCCAAGGGCCCACACTTTCTTTTCTTGTTCCTTTTTGGTGAACGTACACATACAATCCGACGTGATCAGCAGTGCTATCCTTCCCTGTACAGAAAGTACTGCCGAGGCAGCAAGGCCGACATCGTAGAGCGGGACTAGAGAGTCTTTCCCATGACCGCCGAAAGATTTCCCCCGCATCGTCTCTCTACCTGCTGGCGATACGCTCACTCACTAATTTGAAAGCATTAAAAGCCCGTATACGAGCATTCGTTTACACTGAATAGCCAGTCATGGAGATTGATGCCAAACACCGACAATGGTCATGAATCGGGTCACATTAGCACATCAACCATCTCATACTAGTCGGTTCGTTTCCTGCACCCAACTGAAACTAATGGCACGGACTTTCTTCAAGCTCCTGTTGCTCAAAGCTAAAACCGATAAGGCGAACTTTGCTAGGAACATCCCCAACACTATGCGCGGCCCAAGAATTCGTCAACAACCTGCAGGTACTTCTCGCGGTCATCGAACTGCGGGCAGTGCGAACCCTCCGACAAGGTGATCCACTTCACCTTATCAATACCCCAGAAGAGCGGCTCCACGGCGCTGTCCTGAGCTTCATCATACTTCCCATTGATCACCAGTGTGGGCACCTGGATCCGATGAATGTGGTCCAGTGCGCTCCAATCCTTGAGAGACCCCTCAACCCAGAATTCGGAGCGACCGAGCCTGCTGCCGTTAGCACGTGGCATTGTGGAAAACACAGAGTATAATGGTTGACGGAGAAAAAATTCGGGCAATTGTGCAACATACATGGTAGAAGCGACGGTAGAATCCTTCTCCGTGGTCCAGACGAGGCTTTGCATAAGCTCCTCAGGCCATGGCTGTGTCCGGCAACAGAATCGGGATAAGAACTCCACCGTTGCATTTTCATAATCCTTCGAATCGAGCCGCCCTTCTGCTTCACATTTTTGCAGCGTGTCTTGGATCTCCTGGGGTAGGCTAGCGCGGAGTCGGTTGACCGATTCAAGCCACAGTGCGACCGATGCCGGGGCGTTTGATAGGATCAGACGGCGCAGTCCAGCGGGCTGACGAGCGGCGAAATCCATCCCCATCATTCCGCCCCAGGAGTGACCCAGCAGATCAAAATGACCAGCGATACCGAGATGCCGGAGCAAGTTTTCTAGCTCCGCGATGAATAGGTCGACAGTCCAGAACCCCTGATCGCCGCGTTTCTCCAGATAGTGGGAGGACAATCCATTTCCAATCTGATCGTAGAGAATCACGGAACGACCGGAAGCCAGTGCAGCCAGGGGCAGCATGTAGTTGTGGCAAAAGCCCGGCCCGCCATGCAGGACTACTAATGGTGTGCCTGCCTTGATGTCGCCATAGACTCGGTACCACGTTTGGGCAGGCTGGGGAAGACTAGCATAATGGAATGGAGCGGTTCCCTCCTGGACAGTACTTGCTACCATACTTGGGAGGTCGATGCAGAAAGGTTGTTAAGGCAATAATTGTTGTGGTAATGGGCAAAGAAGTAGGAGGGGGGAAGGATCAGACAAAGCAGCCCGTCTTAACACCACCACCACCACACCCGAGAGATTCCCCGAGGTTAACCCATCGTCTGGCCCCCCCCCCCCCCCCAGTCTGTGAGACAACCCCACCGGCACTAGATGACTGTCATATCGAAGTCGCGTCAATTAGATAAGCCCCCGGGCAGAGTCCGGGGTCCTTGAAAGTCCATCTGTTGGCAACACAGTCTGTAAGCATGTGTGGAATAAGTTGGCGGCTTGAATGAGCCTCCGATTTCAGGGATGTCTTCCAATTTGTGTGCATTACTCCCTAG
The DNA here is from genome assembly GCF_000002855.4 of Aspergillus niger. Lineage (NCBI taxonomy): Eukaryota > Fungi > Ascomycota > Eurotiomycetes > Eurotiales > Aspergillaceae > Aspergillus > Aspergillus niger. The sequence goes on from NT_166531.1 coordinate 1,342,059, forward strand.
CAATTTGGCCCCTATCATCAAAGTGCGACACGCAAGGCAAAAAAAAAAAAAAAAAAAAAAAAAAAAAAAAAAAAAAAAAAAAAAAAAAAATACGGCGTCATGCAAACCATGAGACGGCGTCAGTTGGTGGGCTGACTACTGCGGCCCTAGCGGAATTAGGCGCCTCCACCCCGATCCTTCGTTTAGGTCAGGATCGACGGGCTGAGATTGCAAATATTCTAACAAAGTTCAAATAAAACATGATCGAACAAATCCTTCAGGTCGCCTTACTGCTACGATGCCTCGTTCCCTTTTATCAGCCCGGCTGCTCTCTCTGGTCCCGGACTCGAGGGATGCAGGCCAGCAACGGATGTGGCAGTCATGGTTGCGGTCACTGACACCAATCGGTCTCCTATCATTGGGATCCTAGCCTTGCTTTTCGCCGTAATTTCGACATTATCTGGGGCTGCACGGCTGGGGATCAAATATGCCATCACCAGAAATCTCACGGTGGATGATCACCTGATCTCTGTGTCAATGGTGAGTCTCGAGGCGGTTCATCGCGTGGCAAGCTTTAACTTCCCCACAGGCCTTCAGTGTACTACAGACAGTATGCATTACAATTGCCGCGCGCAATGGCTATGGAGAGGCAGAAAGTGCTTCTTCACAGGAGCGGATAGACATAGCTCTGAAGGTACACCATCCGTTTTCTCCGGATGAATTTGTCGCTGACGTAGTGCAGGCTGTTTATGCCGCTGAAATGCTATATGTTGCAAGCTTGACATTCTCGAAACTGAGCTCCCTGGCGTTCATGACATTTCTCATGCAGCGCACTCGCAAGGCTGAGTGGGTACTCATTGCAATAATCAGCGCGTGGGCTGTAGCGGCGGAATTCGCCGTAGCTTTTCAATGCGATCTTCCGCAGCCGTGGAGATGGAACCAGAAGAGGTGTTTCGATCGTGTAAAATACTATACACTTACCAAATGCGAAGAATTTAGACTAACTTCACCAGGATGCATGGTGGATGGTTTTCGGGGCGTTCAACATTCTAAGTGAAGGCGCCCTGATTCTAGTACCTAGTATGCTCATACTCCGAATTCAGATGGCGGTTCCGAGGAAGATAGTTGCCACCGCCTGCTTTCTCACTCGCTTCTTGTATGCTCGCTGGTGACTTCCCGTTCGACGTTCGTGGGTAGGTACTAATGCCTACATGATTATAGGGTCATCGTTGCGATCATCCTTGAGCTTGTATATCGCCAACAAAACAATCACGCCTCAGATCCCTTGCTAGCTATTTGGAAGGCCGCCGTCTGCGTCCAGTTGGTACAGTGTCTGTCAATTGTTATGGCGTGTGCTCCGCATCTGAAGCCGTTCATGGATGGATTGCAGTCCACCGGTCTCCGATTATACCACCTCCCAGGCGAGACGTCTGGACGCGGGGAGTACGCTCGCGTGAGCAAAGCAAAGGCTGCCGCACACGAGCTCAGCGGGCTCGTTGGTGTGGCTAACAGCACCGCAATCTCTGCAGGGAGGGAACAACAGGATTGGGACGATACCATGAGCCACTCCAGTCAGGATCATATCATTCGAGAAACTAGAACATGGGTCGTAGAAGAGCAGTACAACCCGGATGCTGCGACGAATCGACCGACAGACAGTGAGTCCAATGGCAGTCATGGACCACATGAATCAACTAGCCATTAGAGCCCGTCTTACACGGTACTATTTACATGCATTACGACTGGATGAAGTAATCAACAATCAGGTTCAAGTTATCGCGAAAACGAAGCAGCAGGTTGGGTGATCCTCACCTGTTCGCTGAGAGTACCTGGCACTTGTTTAAGGTTTTCAAGTTGCCTCGGCGCTTTTCCGGACTGTGGGCCTTCATTTACTGTTTGCTTGTCTAAGACTCTAAAGCCTCTAGTTTCGGACGCGGAGGGTGGCCCGTAATCCGCGGTACGAAGCCTAGCATCCCGGGAAATGGAAGCTTTAACTCTCCCTAGTAAGGCACCGCATACGGTGGACCCGCCACTAAAAGCATGCAACCCGTGCGAGGATCCAGCAGGATTGCGTGGTATTTGTTCCAAATTGGCCTTGTTATTGGCCCAAACAATGCCAACTATCCGGTGGCGCTCTGCAGCTTGACATTCTACCGCCCCTCGTCAAGTTTCCCTGGTAGTAAAAGTGCCGTCTTTCTATGGGCTTAGAGCCTTAGACACACTGACCAGTCTCAGTCACGAAGAAATTCTCGGCGAGCCCCTGTTAGTCTGGTTGCAGCCTTGTCTCCGCTCTACTTTTTTTTTTTTTACTTTTTCTTTTTCTTCATTCTGCATATGCAGCCTCACCGAATAAGACAGGGATTAGAAGACGAGAGGAGTTAAACGAAGGAACAAGCTTTGCTTGCGGTTTCCTACTCTTTCTGCTCTTGCTTCTTCCTCCCGCAGACGAGAGTGTTGACTTCGGGCATTTGCACCAATAAGTCAACGCCACAATGGGGCCGCCAATTGAGTTGCGCGACCGGAATTTGGATGCTAAGGCCGCCAACAGCAGCCAGTCTCACGTCAATGATGAGCAGGGACTGGGCCGCGTGGGCAAGAAACAGATCTTGAAAGTGCGCGATGACCCTGAACTTGTGTTCCCGCAGCGACTTACCAGTGCTTACAGCGTCGGTTTGGGTTCTTGTCTATATTGGGTTTTAGTTGTACAGTTCTGGCATCCTGGGAGGGCATTTTGTCGTGCGTGTTTCCCAGCTGACGAGATGATGGTGGATGTTTTCGTTGTTAACTGATGCTCAGGACTTTTACGGTACCGTTTGAAGAGTATGTATCGACTCTACACGAAGAGAAATCTTGATCTGACAGTGTCAATAGTGGAGGTCCGGCTGGAACAGTCTACAGTTTCCTGGTCGTCTGGCTGGGTACCTTTTCGACGTTTCTCACTCTGTCTGAACTTGTTTCGATGTAAGTCTAACGGCCTGTTGTCTGGCCACCTCAATCTAATATGCTATTATGTGAAGGGCCCCTACTTCCGGAGGACAATATCACTGGGTATCGATGATGTCCCCGCGGTGGTGCCAAAAGTACCTCAGCTTTCTCACAGGTCCGTATACTAACCAAGGTTTCTCCGCTGCTCACCCATACTGATATAGCTAATACTAGGATGGTTGATTGTCATTGGTTGGCTGGGAGCATTTGCGTCAACCTGCTATCTAAGTGCTTCCCAGATTCTAGGCTTGGTGGTTCTTAACCATTCGTCCTATACCCCAGAGCCCTGGCAAACGATGCTTCTGTTCTGGGCCATTGTGGCTTTTGCTGTGTTCGTCAATGTTGTTACCAGCACCTTGTTGCCCAAATTCGAGGGGCTCGTCCTGATCTTGCACGTGTTTGGGTTTTTCGGAATCATCATCCCCTTGGTTTATCTGGGAGATCACAACCCAGCTTCCGAAGTCTTTGGGCAGTTTGCCAATGATGGCGGTTTCCAAACGCAGGGACTAGCTTTCATGGTCGGTATGATTGGTAACATGTTTGCTTTTACTGGTGTGGATGCGGCTGTCCACGTAAGTATTCGGCAATTTCAGACTGAAATCTTTCCTACTTGACTGACATACAAATGGGCAGATGAGCGAAGAAATCCACGATGCAGAGCGCGTTGTCCCGCAATCCATCCTCACTTCGGTTCTAATCAACGGAGCTCTGGGCTTTGGAATGATCCTGTCCACATTATTTACCATGACAGACGCTACTGCCGCCCTGGCCTCACCCACAGGGTACCCTTACATGCAAATCTTCTGCTCAGCCACTAAATCGCTTGGAGGATGTACCGTCATGTCAGCTATCGTGCCAATTCTAGTTACCGCCACTGCTGTAGGCTCATTGGCATCATCATCTCGCATGGCATGGTCATTCGCCCGAGACCGTGGTCTCCCCGGTTGGCAAGTCCTCAGCAGGGTACATCTCCCATCCCCACCATCTTACAATAGTCCGCTAATTCATTCCCAGGTCAACGCCCAAGCCGTCCCCCAATGGTCCATCCTCGTCGTAACCAGCGCGGCCGTCCTGCTCGCGCTGATCATCCTAGGCTCAGCAGCGGTCCTAAACGACGTCGTCTCTCTCTGCGTCAGCGCCCTCTACTCTTCTTACCTGATCTCGGCCTTCCTTCTAATGTGGCAGCGTCTTACGGGCGGCATTCGTGAACCATCCGATACACCCGCGGATACTGTTGTGAATACGGCAGGCGCGCCTCTTGCATGGGGACCCTTCCGAATGCGTGGCATATTGGGTGTTTTAGTGAATGCCTTTACCATCGCTTACCTTGCCGTGGGTGTGTTCTTTAGCTTTTGGCCCGATGAGATGAATCCGACGGCTAGTACGATGAATTGGGCGGTTGTTGGCACGGTTGGTACTAGTTTGATTAGTACGGTGTATTATGTTATCTGGGCCCGGAAGGAGTATACGGGGCCGGTGGTGGAAATTAATCGGGATTGAGATGTGGATATGAGTTATGATAGATGGTGATGTTATAGTAGTGCTGCAGTAAGTACATATGACGGCTCTCAAAGCTTTGGGGGGATTCCTTGTAGGTTTGATAACAGACCCTGCGTCCATGTCCGCATCAATCACGCCGCATCAACCTGGACAAGTAATCCCATAGACGTAGATTACAACCAGCCTCCCGCCTCGCCACGGAGCACTTCACAATCATATTGATTTTATGAAAAATACCATCTCTACTTCGTCTCCTCAATATACGCTGCAATATTCTCCCTCTTCTCAAAAGCATCCCTAAGCCTGGCCAGCGACTCAGGAAGATCCGCCTACCCCAAGAACAAGAACTGTTAGCAAAGACACAAATACCCCGAGGCACCACATTCTTCCTAAAATATGAAAGAAACTAAGGAATAAAACATACCACAATAGTCCCCGTCCTCCGATCATTATCCATACTCTGATAGACGGCAAAATCCGCATACGTGACCTTATCGCCTAGAAGATACGGACCCTCCGTTTCGGCGTAATACTTTCCTACGAGATCGTAGTACTTGGCCGTGGTCTCGTTTTTGTATTTCTCGGATGCTTGCATGAAATTGGAGACCCATTCGCTCTACATTATGGTGAGTACTGATGAATAGAGGAGATGATAGGAGGGGAGAGGATATACTAACCCTCCAATCGATATAAATATCAGCCACCACATCAACGATGTACTTCTCCCAGTTAGTCTCGCCGTCGTAGCGGCCGAGGTCGCGCGATAGGTAGCGGAGAATGGGGATGTGCTGGATTCATATTAGGTCGTCGTGCATGGAGAATGGACTCGTTGAGTATAAGGGAATGCGCACCTGCGTCAGAATCTTCCCCTTGTACTCGAGCGCAGGAACCAGCCCGGTTCGACTGATACCCTGCTCCTGCAGCTTTTTGCTAACCTGGGGCCAGGTATCATCGTACGGGTAGCGGACTTCGGTGAATTCGATACCGGCGTCTTTGAGGAAGAGCCTATTTCCATATAAATAAGATACTCTGTGGTTAGTGGATATTGCTGGTTTCGGATGCGGGGTTGGGGAGATGGATGCTGGCTGCTGACCTGACGACTTCACCGCGGCCTAGGCGGCCGATGTCGAGGTAGTGGTAGACTGTTTGCGAGGTTTGGGTGGTCATTTTGACTTATAATTTGAACAAACTTTCCCAAATCAGAGTATTTCGATTCCAACTCAGAGACAGCTAATATGATGTGGACTGAGTACGATTATAGGTGATGTAGATTGAGGGGTGGATGCTTACAAATGAGGGCAACCCCGCAGTTAACGACCCCGCGGGGATCCACTATATCGCCGAATTCCAGCTGCTGAATGCGTGGCTCGGCCAGGTCGGTCAATTGGAGGATCTTGAGCCTATCCTGAGTTAGGGATATACATGACTTAGGGTTGTGGATAGTGGATGGAGGTCATAGCTACACTATATTGAAGCTTGTTATTGAAGGCTTTGCGTTATAATTCGTCCACTGAGGGCTTCTTCAGGTGCGTGTTATTACGATGGTACCATGATACTCCGGGCCATATCCTTGTTTCAGACAGCTGCTCGTATTGGCGGGGTTGATCCGGCTACTGTAGAATACGAGGTGGACTACAGGTGGATTCAAACATGCATGAGTCTCTGGGTATCTCCCCCCTCTTCAACCCCGACACTGTCTCTGGGAAGCAAATGCAGAAGAACACGAGGCTGATCCAGCAACCTCTTTTACTGACACTGACATCATTCCGTACGATTGATGACGTGCCAAGTATAGCTGCAACGTCGTTCCTTCAGTGAGGATAATCCACTTCATCTTCGGTGTCTGTCTATTGGGTTTGTTAGACTACGAAACAATAGTCTGTCCCTCGTCGATATTCTACCGCAACTGTCCCAGGTTCTCTGGTGGGGTGAGCACCAGCGGGCTTACCCGCAAGCTTATCAAGAGCGCTGTGAACACGAGTAGACGATGGCCTGCAGATTAGGGACAGAAAAAACGACGCCGATGAGAGCCCGACTATGAGATCATTTTTCCGTGCCATTGCTTTGTAATTATCAGCCCCGGGTGTGTTACTTTCCAACACCTAAAAAAAACATCATGTAGTTGAAAGGTTCGTTGAGAAGAGGGCCGGAAGAGAAAAAGAAAAAAAAAAAAGAAAAAGAAAGCCCAACGCGGGGCTCGAACCCGCAGCCTTGAGATTAAGAGTCTCACGCTCTACCGATTGAGCTAGCCGGGCTAGTTCGGTGAAAGATGCTTTTTCTTTTTGCTTTATAAAACTGTTTTAAACAAACTTATGCCCATCTCACACTCTCACCTTCCATCGACCTCTCGCCATCTAGTTCCTAGAAGCTAGCGCTTTAGATTATACTATGAGGTGATATTGATACGCTTTAATGTTACGCTTTAATCGATACGCAGTACTATGCCGCCAGCGAAGACCTCATCGCTCGAGATACTGTGGTTGGGGTATCATTGTGCGAGTATATATTTCGGCTATGATCCGGTGGTTATGCGCGGCAGTAAAGTCGACATAGTTGAGTTAATCAACTCGCATCCATACCTAATTCTCGCCAGTACTGCCATAGTAGTCGCAGAGCGGATTTTCCAGAGATAAAGCCAAGGACCGAAGGTCTAATCCATCGGAGCCAGTAGCTCACACAGGATGTCTGACCGCAGAGGTCTCAGCAAACATGCATTCCTTTGTGTACATGGTACAGCTTGCATCCAACCTGCACGGAATCTATAATGCTAGCTACGGCACATAGACCCAATACTATAGAAGCCACTGGCGAGCATCGCACCTAATCTTGCAGTCTACATCACCTTTATTCACCATGACCTCTATATTTGACTATATGCATAACCCACCAACCTGCAGCCGAACAGGAGAAACTGCAGCGCGCACACCCAATCAGCTTGTCCCGCGGGGAAGCTGCACCATGCCCGTGCGTGCGCTGGTTTACCTCGAGGTGGACAAGAAAGACTTATGCTGCGATGACTCCCTTGTCTACCGATAGTCATTGTCTGAACGTCACTTCAAGCCCACCGTCTCATCCGCCCTGGTATTCAGCTCAGTTCTACAGAAGCTACCAGCTACTAGCCAGCCATACGGACCGACACCTAGCAAAGCAAACGGGTTATTGCGTGACAATTCGCAGCTTCTCCGGTGTATCTTCTTCACTGTGCCAGATTGTGCGGTCACGAGTTGCGCAGGGGAGGTTGAGACAACCGACGGTCCTTCACTATGCGATTGCAGTTAACCAGTCTATTGTATCGTGTCTGCATTCCTCGATGTCTTTTTAGTGCAGAAGATAGAACGGGAATGGATTTGTTGGTGGAGCTTGGGAATCGAGGCGGGATTGGGATAAAGAGGGAGAAGACGACCAGGCAAGGCAGAGAAAATGGTATCAAACCGGGTGAAATAAACAATTTTATGCGCAGTAATGCTTGCAATCGATCCTAAGTTGTGCATACTGACAGACACTATCTCACCGACCTTGTCCCCCTTGCCTCCATCATGCAACATCCTCCCACCATATTTCGGCCACCCCATATCGCCACCCCTAGCAAACATTGAACATGGCACCTCTCCCAGGAGAACCTTCAACAAAAGGTCCCCCGGGTATATATAAACCCATAAACCCACCATCATGGCTCCCTTTCAACCTTCCCCATCTGCTCCACATAATCAAACTCAACGGACACCGCCAAGTAAAACCATCGATATATTGACCTCCACTGCGCGAGAAATTATAGAAACACGCATAAATGCTTAACCATGGTGTTAAAAAAAACTGAACCCACTGTGATGAGAATATTTTGCCTAAAGTGGGTCCAATAAAGATTAAGCTGGAAAAAAGAATTCAGAGTAATAAGAAGATCAATATATACTGGATAAAGAGAATATTGTCCAATTGTCAAGTACAAACTCGATCAACAAGAGCGGAAACAGAAACAAAATAGCAGATGAAAAAGAACATGCCGGAGCGATCTAACGACCCCACACAAACAGTGGGCTCTCTAGTTCAGTCCATCTACAACATAATCATAGCAAAACCGCTAACAACAGCAACGGCCACGTAAACAGCGAGCTGGAAGTAACCGACATGGACGGCCTTGGCACCAGCGGAAGTGCTAGAGACGGAAGTAGACGAGGCAGTCGAACCGCTCGATCCAGCAGTGGCAGTAGCCTCAGAAGTAACGAGACCCGTGCCGGCAGTACCAGCCTCGGACATGTAAGTCTTGCAAGAACCGGTGGCGGAGGTAGCAGACTTGGTGGTAGCGGAGCCACCCCAGCTGCAAGCAGAGGCAGCGTTACCGGCGGACTTCTGCTTCTCGTAGTACTCGTTCAGGACGAAGACAAGCTGCTGCTTGCTGTTGCACATGCTGTAGGCGCCGTACTTGCCGGTGGTGCCGTTGCCGGTGATACCGGAGCAGGACATCATACCGCAGACTTCGCCCATCAGGTCACCGATGTCGTCGGAGTCGAGGGAGTCCTTGACGGTGCAGGTGGCGGCGTCGACCATGCATTCACAGAGATCAGAGTCCGGGGTGGGGGGAAGGGGAGAGGCCTTGGCCTTCCAGGAGGAGTTCTCAGTAGGGCAGCTGCGGAGGGCGGTGTTGGTGGGGGTGTAGGAGGCCTTGTTGGTGCTGCTGGGGGTGGCGCTGGCGATTTCCTTGGAGTAGTAGCTGAAGTCGGTCATGGTGCTGACGCTGGTACTGTCGATGACGGAGACCAGGCCTGTAAATGGTTAGAATGTTTCTGCTGAAGTAGCGAAGAATAGAGGGGACTAACCATAGTCGTTGGTGTCTTGGAAGTACTCGTAGACAATACCACCAGACCAGACCTGGGACATCGTATCGCCGTAGAGAGCCGCAACTTCAGTGAATGTACGAGGAGTGACACTGTTGCAACCGTACTCGGAGAAGAAGACAGGGACGGAGTAGTTGGCAAACTCTTCGGTACGAGACTTGTATCCCGATTCCGCGTAGGTTGAGTCACCGCACCAGGAGTAGATGTTGTAACCGAAGAAATCAATACCGACAGACTCCGACTGGCAGTTAATGTAGTCGGCCAGGTCAGCACGGATGGAGGAAACATCAGCGGTGGCGTATCCCACACCAATGGTACGGTATCCCTTGTTGCTGATGTAGGTTTTCATATCACGGATGGCAGCCTTGACGTAGGGCATGGCGTCAGTGGTTCCAACACTGTTGGCAATTTCATTGCCAGCAAAGAAGCCGAGAGTGTTGTTGTAACCGGCCATGGCGTCAATGACACTGGTGTAGCGGTTGTACAGGGTGAGCTGCCAGGCAGGATCACTGCGGTCGATGGCGACGCTCGTGTTGGAGAGATCAGCAATAACGTAGATGCCAGCGTCGGCGAGAAGCTGCATGCAATCATCGTGATCAGCTGTAGGGTCAATGTCGTAGGTACGAATGACGTTGGTGCGCAACTCCTTCATGTAGGGGATGTCGCGCTCGCAGGTGGTCTTGGAACTCAAGGGGTCGGCAGTGGTGCTCTCTGTTTTGGAGAATTAGTTTTGAACGATATACCAGGAGGAAACTACCGACTCTGATACGCCACACCGCGGAGGAAGCTGGAACCATGTTAGAACTTGATCTCATACGGTGGAAGCATATTAGATGAAAACTTACAATTGAGTGTCATTGCTGGAGTAGAAGAACTTGGAACCCTAGATGGAATGAGCATTACAAATGCTAGAAGAAGGGCATTAGAAGGAATCATACCTTGATTTCGATGGGGTCGACGGCGAGCGCCGAGCTGGCGAAAAGGGCTGCACCAGCAGCCAGATGGAGAAGTCTCATAATGATATGCTTTGTAGATCAAACAATTGGCGAAAACAAACGAGAGTACTGGTATATAAACAAAAAATTGTAAAACGAAAGAAAGTCTAATGGGCAGTAAAAGTTGAGCTTGGGTCTACCAATGCCTGACTATTAACGAGAGTGGGAGTTTGGTACGACTTCATCCCCCCTTCGCGATTAAGAGGGCTTTTGTAGAAATGCTGCCGCAGCTGTGGAGTCTTGGATCCAACTTCTCACGGCCAAGAAATCCGTCTATGCTTTCATCCCCTTGATTCCATGAATAGGTGGTGACGCGTCAGAGGTCCGCGAATACCCCACGCAGCCATCGCCAGTATAGATAGGAGTCATTGCTGAATCCCCACCCAGTTTGGTCCGAACATATAAGTCAAGCCTTTTCGCCACGACGCAGTCTCTCATCTGAGACGAGATTTCCAACTATCCATCTCAATGTGTTGACTCCGTACCGGGATTCCCGAACTCTGTATTCGTGGAAGCGAAGCCTGAATGGGATAGGGCTTCTTGGTATAGGAGAACATCACGTAAGTGCATGCGTATGAGAACGGCACTAGCCGAGAACCTTAGGGTGGTCAGTCCAATCAATAAACGGCCGTCTAGATAAATGGCTGCCTGCCGACCCACTTCGGGAGATGGGCAAGCGTCAAATCCTGCCATGGTTACTCGGTTTCATTCCCGAAGAACAAATCCAGTGCCTCGCAAACAGAAGTCTATCTAATCGTTCTCACTTCGCCCCCATCTACGACGGATCCCTGAATAGGATCAAGCTCAAAGTGGAGGAATTCAGGGCACATTGTCAGTTGAAATAGTACTGTTATGGATAACGACTTGGGATTGCAAGGAGACTGAATGGGTTTGGAAAGGAACGTGCACTCGGCACGGTGGACACAGTCATTGTTGTCGCCGCCAACCAATGCGGAAACCACCTCCGAATCAAAGTTTCTCCCGAAGGCTGAATTAGCAGTCTTCCACGAAAGTTCGATATGGCGAACTTAACGAGTCATGCCTGCGCCTCCTTCGTGGCGAATTGGGCGCTTGCCTGTGCATTTGATCGCCGTGTATGCCTGCCATCTACATCATATTTTGTAGGTGAGAAAAGTCAATTAAAATTTCAAGTCTCGCCTAATGCTCTGCCAGGATTGCAGTGGGTTCTCCCAGATTCATCGTTCTGCAGAACCATATGATGGAATAGACATCATCCGAGATCCACCAGATTTTGACCCGCCGATCCTTCACTTCTTTTCTCGGTCCGCTTCCAGAATTTATATCACGTGAAGTATAATCATATATTACTAAGCGGTTGCTGAGATAATCAGCTCAACACGTGGTTTTCATAACGCACCACGTGACTTATACTCACCCTAATCCATTTTGGGGAAAGCATCGATCAGCTCGAAACCGAATATAGATGGAAGATGGCCCCCAACGAGCTGTGCCAACTTGGTTTAGTATGGCCCAGCTGACCGGGCTGTGAATGAGACAGGAGTTCCCAGTCATACCTGTTCGCACCATTTGGCCCCATTGACTGCTGTTTTACATTGGCTGCATGAGCTCCTGTTCATGCTCTTGTAACCTATCGTAAGCCAGGCCTTGGGATCTATCTGATCCTTAATATATCCCAGGATCTGAGCCGGACTTGGCTGGTTTGCTGTTGGCTAATGCAAGGCTGTCTGTGGTAGTCGCAGGGAGTTGCTCATCATGCAGTGTGCCTACATAAAACCGCCCTTTACCCTGGGTGATTTGCATCTTACTCGTGCGTCCCTATTTTTGCTATCATAATCCTGTGCTGCGCACAGTGTCACTCCTTCACATCGCAATCGCTCTTTCACTTTGGCGAGACATATCACTCTTTTCTGTTTTGTCAATTACATTCCTTCTTTGCTTTCGACCAGCGAGAACTCGCGTTATATACGAACAGAAGCTCAATTCGTCTTGGTAGCAATATGGTCTCTTTTTCGAAGCTCTTCACTGCTGCCCTGGTGGCTGCCTCTGCCGCAGCCTCTTCCAGCAAGCGCGGTGCAGCCTACAACGATGCCTCCCTTGTCCGTACCCTAGCGAACAGCAAGTCCGGAAGTATGTCGTGGTCATACAACTGGGACATGAAGAAGAACGGGAACATGCCCTCCGGTGTTGAATTTGTGCCGATGCTCTGGGGTACTGACTCGGTGGATGACTGGGACTCTGCAGTAAAGACTGCATTGAAGGGTGGCAGCAAACATATCTTGGGTTTCAACGAACCGGACAACGCCTCGCAGGCCAACATTGGTGCCTCCAAGGCGGCCACCTTGTACAAGAAGTATATCACCCCATACGGAGATAGCGCCAAGCTTGTCAGTCCGGCCATCACTTCCTCCACTCAGTCCGGCGAGGGCATCAGCTGGTTCAAGTCCTTCATGAACGATTGCAAGAGCTGCAACATCTCCGCTATGGCTGTTCACTGGTACGGTGGATCATTTGCTCAGCTCGAGTCGTATATGAAGGAGGCTATCGAGGCTGCTTCGAAGTATGATATCGACGAGGTCTGGCTCACCGAGTTCGCCCTGGATTCCGACACCAACGGTATCACCAATGAGTCCACGGCTAAGACTTTCCTTGAGAAATCTATCGAGTGGATGGACTCTCACCCTAAGGTGGGCCGTTACGCTTACTTCTATACCGCAAACAACTACTTGCTTACCAGTGGCTCGGTCAATGCTCTGGGCAAGGTCTATATTTCGACCTCTTCGTCTTCTTCTAGCTCTGAGACCTCGTCGACCAAGACTTCGACCAAAACCTCGACCAAGACCTCAACCAAGACTTCCACCAAGACTTCTACGAAGACTTCCACAAAGACCTCATCAAAGACAACCAAGACAACAGAGACCTCCAAGACCACCAGTACCAAATCCGCCCACACGACCAAGACTGCAGAGTCAACCAAGACGGTCAAGACCACCAAGTTCGTCACGTCCACCAAGACTGCAACGCACACCAAGACAGCTTCTATTACACCGCAGGCTTCCTGGAACTCGGTGCCCACGAAGCCCGCATACGGATGGTAGATCTGCTGTTATCTGTCTTTGACACCATATGTTCTGTAGAATTTGTGACGCCACGCCCATATTCCGGTCGCGTTTGACTTGCTTTCGCTTCAATAAGTATCCTTTCGCTGCTTCGCGAAATATTGGCTGTTAATATAAGATATTTCTTCATGATATTGTTTTCAATCTATTGTAAAGTTGTCAATGACACTCCAGGCTATCTATATAGATCAAGAAGCACGCGCGAGAAAATTGGCTACCAGTTTGTCCTACATTCTTATTAGCACCGAATAGTAAATTAGATTAAACTCATGACTTAAACCCGACTGAGTAGTACCGAGTAATCAAGAGCGATCGGGTATATTCTTGGCGTGATAATCATGGATCTGCAAAGTCGCCCAAAATTTAATTCCGCAGCCACTCCGATCGGATAACATAAGGTCGATTGGCTTGTATTTAGCTTTGCCTTATATAACAAAAAGTGTAGCCAATTTTCAAGAACAAGGGACAATGGCGCATCTGGGAGCGCGTCAGACTGAAGATCTGGAGGTGGCCGGTTCAAGCCCGGCTTGTCCCATTCTTTTTGCATTTTTTTCGTTCCTCTCGGGTAGAGGTAAGACAGCTCCACCACAAATTCTCACGCTTAGATTGGTTGGATACACCTACCAATGCAGGCAATTTCGAGCTCTTTTAGGCTTCTTCTGCAAGACGTGTAGATCGGTTGATCGTGTAAATTACGCAAGGGAGAACATAGCGATGATTTGGCTCCTTTCGTACAGGTCCTCCTACCGAATCATTTCACACACGCTAATGTTTGGATACACTTCTTTCCTCTCGACATACTAGCAGGTTCACTGTAGACTGTACTCAGGAGGTGTACCTGGATTAGATACCAGGCGTTTGTGGTGTCTGGAGAAAGCGGATCCTGTTTGTCCTATATTTTCTCTTCCTAGGGAAACATCTTCGCAATCGGGAGGTTAGCTAAGATTCTCCAACTTAAATATGAGGAAGGTACCCACTTACCACCTTCAGTCCCAGCCTTAGGAGGATAATGCATGTCCATATGGTCAACACACGGGTGCAAGAACCCCAGCAGTTCTTTCGCATAAACCGCAGCCACAGTAGCAGCGTATGCCTGCCAATCCTCATTCGCACTCGCATCCGCATAATCTGAAATCCCACGGATGACAATGCTCGGTATCTCATTCATCACTCCGGCAGCTCCACCCGTCTCTATACAGAGCAGTTGCCCATCAAACCTCTTATTGAGAGCATCTCGTGCCTTGGCATCCCTCACAGCCCAGTTCCCGGATGCAACGAGACCGTAGTGCACATTCACCTGCTTCTTAGCTCCCTTCTTCTCTTCATCTTCAGGACCCGTTCCTCCCCCCTTATTCCTCCCCTTCCCAACTTTGAACCTCACGTCCTCCAACCCAAACCCAAAAATACCCACCAAAACAGCAACAACAGCCCCCCAGACCATCCTCCCTATAACACCCCACCACCACCACCACCATGTCCATTCATCCCCATCCCGAAGAACAGCCGGATCCCTCAACCCCTCGCACCTCGTAAACTCCCTTCCCAACCCACCCCTCCCCTCCAAATTCCCTAAAACCCTACAAACCCCCGCCCCAAACAACTCATACTCGCTCCTCAACCGATTCACCGCCCCAAGCAACTTACTCGCCGGTCGATTCAAGCTCCCTCCAGCATGCTGCATTGCTATTTTACCCCCAGCTACTAATTTCCCCATATCCCACCCCACCACACCCCCATACCCACCACTAACCGGCACACTAACAACCACATCACCCAATCGTACTCCATTGCTCGGAATACCGCCCGCCACGCCAACGAGCAGAACGAACCTGATGGACGGGAACATGTGAAGAAGAGATGTCACTGCGCTTGCGGCGGCGGTTGTTCCCATGGTGGGGAGGCAGATTAAGACGATGTTGTGCGGTGATATGGAGCCGAGGGTGTAGGTGTTTTTGTCGCTTGCGGGAGTAGGGATGTGCTGGTGGTGGATGGTGTCGAGGGTGGCGAGGACGGCGGTTTGTTCTTTGGGGAGGGCGGTGATGTAGGCGATGGTGTAGGTGTGGAGGGGTGGAAGGTTCTGATTTGTTTCTGTGGACTGGGGCATTGTGAAGGGGTGTGCTTGTTAGTCGTGCTGTTGGGGTTGGGCGGTTTCAGTATATATATAACGTGGGGGTGGGATGCATTGAGTGGTTGTCTGGATTATCTATGATTGTCAACTGGAAGTGCATCCGGTTCTTGTTGGCAAGCGCTTATATATGCTGTATGGTTGGTGGATTGATATCTGGTGGGGAGTTAAGCGCCGAGTGCTGAGGTGGACGGGTAACATATTCGGTCTGCTGGCCAGAGCGTGTAGGGTGAGGCTATAGTCTGGCCTTGTCTTGGCTGCAGCTGTCACGGGCCTAATGCAAGGCTGAGTGGTTGCAGGATGTAAGAAAAAATACTACGTTCAGCAGAGAAGTCTATTATTGTTAGGAGGACGAAGGGCTTGTCACTATTCCAATATTGAACAATACCTTCCAAAAGCTATGCTGTAGTATGGATGTCCCCTACCCGGGCATCTATGATATCTTGACTTTAAAAGACACGATGATTATAGGTATACCAGCTGTGAAACGCAAGAAGCAATCAGAGCAAAGTGGAGGTAAAACAGCAACAAGGTATCGATTAGACTATCTTAAAAATACATTAAGATAACCCAGGCAGTTGGCCAAGATAATAATACAAAGGGGATATCAATAAACACCACCGGGGACAACAACAGCCTAGTGGAGTCAGAACAGAAAATACTCCGGAGACAAAACAGACAGCCACTACAAGCCCCAAGAAACACCTTTCCATTGCTCCCTCATCTCATGTTTATGGGCTTCGCACCATCTCTAGACAATGAGACACACTTGAAGCATCGTCCGCGGAACGCGGGCATCCAATCTCGCCCTTTGGCTTCTCCAGCGGAAGACTCAGAATGCGATGTTGGAATTTCGGCTGCATCTCCTTCTTCATACTCCTTCTGCCCCAGACATATCCAGCCCCCAGCATAGCCACGGCTATGCAGGCTAATGGTATTCCAACCCCGACGCCAATCGCAATCTTCTTCATCTTGTCAGGGTTGGACTGATCCTGTTCGCTGCTGATGCCGCTGCTACTGTCACCCAGTGGGGTTCCAGTTCCTGTTGTGGCAGCAGAGGTAGCAGAAGCATCGGAGTCAGATTCAGAATTCGAACCAGAACTAGAACCGCAGTTATAGTTGGAGTTGGAGTTGGAGTTTAAACCGGAATCGGAATTAGAAGGAAACTTGACGAGTGTTGAATCAAGAGTAAATGTCTCGTATGTATTGCAGCAGGCAGTGGTACTACCACAGCACCAGGATCCGTCGCCGCAGTTAGTCAGTTGATAGGTCCAATCGGAGTTTCCGCCGTTCTACAAATATAGTTAGTTACTCGGTCGTCCGCTGCACATGGGCAAGAGACAAACCTGATTGCCACAGATATCCTTGGGCAAACAATTCGTCGAGTTCCACGATTGATCCGTACAGAACTCCCGGTAATATGCTCCTCCGCTTGTTAGACAAAGCCCCGAGGGATCACACGTATCTGGATCCGCATCGTTCAGTTTACAGCACATTGAATGTACACCTGAAATAGAGACACATGGCTGGTATATTGAGCTGGCTACTTGTGAGCCATCCGGTGCATAGCATGATGATGCAGCTGCCAGAGAAATATAGCTTGGGATGAGGGCCCAAAAAGTGCCTGTGTTCTTCTTCATTGTGACTGCTTCAAGGTGGTGTTTTAAGGAAGAGTGAGATACACCCTATAAACAAATCAAAGAAAAAAGATAATTTAAGTCGGACAACAATTCAGATTACGGCTAACGGAGGGATTTAAACAGACCCTGCATCTACCATGCGAGACTTTGTGTAACGGTGCGGATTCCTTACCCGACTTACTTGTTCCTGTCCAGGAAAGTGTGGGGACTGTTTTATCGAAGCAAATGCTTACGTGATAGAACCCCTTGGGGATATAAGAAGAGGGAGGATCCGACTGGCTTCGCTGTTAGTTCTCTGGCACCATAACGTGGTGGTACTGACTCATGAAAATTTGACAGAATTTGACAGAGTTCTTGATCGGTATACCTGAGAGCACAGGGAAGATGTCATTGAGAGTAAGCTCAACCGGCAAGGCAGAAATGCTATTGCACTGTACAGAAACCGGGATAGAATTTGTCAACTGGAACCACTAAATTGGTGACCTCCTAGGTGCAGAATCCTGCTGGACGTGCTATAGTGCACTTGGCTATACCTCACTGCTATGTTGTCTATGACTGACTGGCACGAGAAGCACGAGAAGGGGAGCCTGGATACCGAGAAATCAGGGAAGGAGCCAGAGAGCACTAAGGGTGTGTTGATCCTCACAAGCCCACAACAACTGAATAAACCCCGCCAACGGTGGGCTGTCAGGCCCACCCCTTGGCAACCGTTGCATGCCAGGGCGGGTATGCAGGTCCCAGGGAGGTGGTTGGGGAGCGGGAATCACTTCCTAGATGTACCCCTTGTTTCACCGATAGCCACAGATGGAGTTCCGAGATTACAAAAAGATCCTGAAGTGTACATGCCAGTCAAGGGATGAAGGACGGAGCGTAGTCCTCTAGCCAGAACATGTCTAAAAAAACAGGAAAAACTAGGGGATCGCGCCTTCTCTCTATAACTGATGAAGGGGTTGCGACCCTACAAGGATCGGCCAACCCCTTCGTAGTGGCAGTCACCCTCTTTATAACTACTTCATTAAGCCATTACTAAGTCTTTCAAGACATCAACCATGAATATCGTCGAAGGTATATGCAAACAAACCATTCACCATCTTTTCCGGTTAATACCCAACAAGGAACCCCCCTTCACTTTTTCTCCCTGAAAGACGGCGGAATGCCGTCATCTGCCAAGGCCTGCATATCATCCTCACCCATCGCACCATCCCACCCCTTCGACACAAGGTAGGCCCGGAATTTCTCATCACGAATTCTCAAATCCTCACCCGAAATGTCTGGAACAAAGAAATAAGTCACCAAAATCCCCACAACACCGCAAATAGCCGCAATGATGAACGTCCACTTTTTACCTAGGTTATCCTCGATGGGAGTAAATGCTTGGGTACCAATAGCACCGCCTGCTTTCCCCACAGCCGCAGACAATCCATAGCAAGTGCCTCGAACACCGGTGGCATAGAGTTCCGATGAAAGCAAGCCGAGCATGTTCCCCGGGCCGAAGTTGCCAGAACTCTGCATGAAGCCGTAGAAGACCACGAAGAGTGGGATAATCTTGGTAATTTTCTCGTACGCGCAGCCAATAATGAGACCGAAAATGAGGTAGCCACCGAAACCGATCATCATCACGTTTTTGCGACCGAGTTTGTTGCAGAGCAGAGCTCCGAGAAAGACACCAGGGAGGGAGATGGCTCCTAGGAGGAGTTGCCATTCGCCGGTTTTGAGGATTGAGTCATCCCTGACCACGGAAGAGATGATGGTGGCGGAGAAAACGCCGTTGGGAAAGGTGACGAAGTCTGTGCTTAGAATTAGATGGGGTTGATAATTCAGCTGGTGGTAAAGGGTACGTACCGTAGAGAAACCAGGCGCCGCAAGTGCCAATGAGTGACTTCCAGTAATAACGAATCACCAGACCATATGGTACTTGCTTCTTGATGGCTCCGCGACGATAGAGTGCGGAGTTTAGCATGCGCCATCGGAAGTAGAACACGGACAGAGGCCAGATGCACCCGATACCGAAGCAGACGCGCCAGACGGTGCTGTAGTGGGATTGCTGGCAGGCTGAGAAAACAATCAAGAAGACCAAAACGGCAAAGGGACCACCGAATGACAGCGGAAAGTTGGTCACCATGATAAAAGCTGGACCACGCTGCTTCAGGGTCAAGTCATTGGCGGTTTCGGATGCTGAAACTGAAGAGGCGGGATATTCACCACCGGTTCCTGAGACAATTAACACCAATCAAGTCAACGTGGAAAAGTTCATGCACGTACCGAAGCCAATAATACCACGCGAAACTGTCAGCATCCAGAACATGCCGTCGATAGTGACACCGTGCGATGCGGTGGCTAGGATACCACCGATTACGATCATTAGGGTGGTGAAGACCATGGCAGCTTTGCGGCCGACATAGTCGCATGTCAGACTTGGCGCACGATTAGCAGGTTCCTTCGAGATAGAAACGGATACCGGGAATACCCTATGACGATCTGGCCGATAATTTCTCCAACAAGCAGGGCATTTGATACACGCGTAGAAACAGCCGAAACGTATTGTTTGGGGTATTCTGCCTTCAGAAGTACGTTGGTCATGGTCCTGCATACTATCAGCGGGGTACTTGGCACATCGTCTGCGGGGTAAGTACATGAGATTATTCTGGTAGCCATCACTGATGAGAGCGAATCCACTAGCGAGCTAGAATGCCAGTCAGTAACCTTTCCCACGCAGTTATGCAACCAAAGTATATCTGTTGTCAAAGGGGGGTACCGACAATGGTCAAAAAGTCGGAGAGACTCTGTCTCTTGCCGGACAACTCGGCCGAAGGATCAGCGTCGGGAGTATCGACAGCCTGGACGTGTGTCTCCAAGACGCCAACATCCTTCGACTGAGAGTCTTGCCACGAGTTCTCAGCAGACATCGCGAGGTGACGAAGTAAAAGATCACCAGCAGGAGATGGATTGGTAAAAAATTCCGCTGCCCTCAAGCAGGATGAGCACGAGGGCAGGGTTTTATCTGGGCGTGTAGCCTCCTACTACTAGGATGGTTACATGCGTATGCAAGCGTGACCACCAATCAGGAGCCGGTCGCAAAAGGGATCTCATCCTTGTTATCATGCGTTCGTGCCATTGGTTGCATCAGATAAAGCTCGGTGGAGCCGAACCAATCATTGCCGCATGCGGGTTCACGTGCGTGGAGCCGTGGATAAGATGCGATGCTTAGGAAGCGCACCATTTCATCCACGTTGATACCAAGCACTGTTTGACTGGTGCATGGCTGGTAGGGCTTCGGATGAGATATCTTGACTGGGGATGCCGAGTGGACTGATATTCCTGTTTTTGCTCGGACTTACTCAATAGAGGCGGAGTTCTTGCCGCCTTGTCGGCACGTGGTATATAAAAGCTTTCGTAGGGCTGATGCCCAGCAGGACACGTGCTCTTTGTCGCAGCACTGAGTAGAAGGACTTGACTCTGCCATGATGAGTCAGTCTGCAATGTCATGATTCCAAACATGAGCCGCTGAGTACGTCGTCTTTGTCAATCTCGCACAGGTTACGGTGACTCTACACACATTCAGCCTGTATTGAGTTGGTCCATTATTTCAACAGTTCCTGATGCTTACATTCATGACGGATTCGTCGACTCTTTTCATCCTAGCTTCTTCATATTCCATGAAATACAAGTGAAGGGTACATAGTGCAACCAGCTAAAGACACAATTTCTGCTTAAGATTAGCGAGAACGACAACCGCGTAAGCTAGATCCCGCGCCTCCGACGCCCAATGACTCAAAGACCTTATCGCCTGGTCTAACAAGTCCGGCCAATCTGCCAAATAGTCCACGAGTCCCTTGTCCGCCTTGATAGCTGCAATGATTAACAGGGCTGAGCTGAGTACACCGCGAGCGACAAACCAGGTTCCATGATGTCGGTGCTGCGTTGCCTTGGAGCTGATAAGATGGAAACTGCACTCGATAGCTTTTCGCATAAACCTCTTAGCCTCCTCGTCCTCATTACTCTGCCCGCTGTTATGATGAATAGCGTAGTATACAAACGGCCGGTAGAGCCACGATCTCAGCTGCAAAACCCGTGCTTGCAGGTTGTACGTCAGCTCAAACTGGGGTGCCGAGTCCCATTCTTCGAAACGGATAATAGATGGTAGGTTTCTGGACCTGGCGTCGGACACCAAGTAAGTCAATAAACGAGGTACATGAGAGCCCCTTCCTACTCAAAGTGGTATAGGCACAAAGCTAGAATACCGTCTTTGGCAACTTACCAGTGATCTATTTGGGACTCGAGATCCGCGGCTGTTCGGCACAAGTAAGATAGGTTGGCAGGCGACCAATGCGCGTCGTTAGTGCTGTACATCGAGTTAAGGATTCGCGCTTCTACGCGCATTAGAGCAACATCTGATAAGTAGTAGTACGTGGACAACTCCCAGAGATGTGTCAAGTCTTCTGAGTCTGTCGGCGTCTCGGACAACATTGCTCCGGAGTTGGACATGCTTACCGACGAGGGTACTGGATACCCATCGGATACGCTGAACTCACACAATACCGAATCGGGTACGTTGAGCTCCGCGCGTAAGTCACTGGAAAGAATTACAAATATCAGCCTTATCCTGAGTCGGGCAGCTACTCAAAGGAATTGGAAGAAGAGAAACGAAGGATAGGAACCACCATTCTGACTTCCAACACGTCCAGTAAAGACTCAGCTCTGCCGGTTCCAGGTGCCCTCCGTTTGAGTCCTTACATACGGCTGCTTCCCTGTGTCGTAGGTGGAGGCTCAAGGCGGCGGAGGCGCGCGAAAAGTCCATCCAAGCTCTAGCGGCATTTAGCTTGTACATCTGATAGACCCCGCTAAGAAACCAGCATTGTGCCGTCAGAATACGATCGCCGGGGAGGGAGATACTCTCCAACGCTTTCCGATAAAACTGCTCTCCTGTAGTGTGACGTGATTCAGCGTGGTCATCACGTTCCACCGAGAGGTCATCATATCGGAGTGGACCTGCTAGACAGCCTAAAGCGCAGGCGAGGAACTTGAGAATAATTCTTAGCGTGGCTGTGGGAACGGAGGTGCCGGTGCCTATCTATCTCGAGCAGGATTATGGGCTGGGGGGAGTAGGGAAAACCCTTTACTCACCACTAAGCAGGAATGGGAATTCCGAGACGACTCTCCCACTTCAACTGTGACGGCTGATTGACGGAGGGCGACCGTATCCACCACGGGGTTTTTGACGTGCACAAACTGCAGGAAGCGATCAATCAGACCTGGTATGAGGGCCAGATTCAAATCGGAGCTGGCAACTTCTTCGACACCATGATCGTGGTCCGCGAGAGTAAGACTATTCAAGCTTGTTTGCAAGCGGACATCTCGCAAAATCGGCCAGGATAAGATTGCATCAGGACATATTTTGGCTGCAGGGATCCTCAGAGAAACAGTCTGTGGTGTTTGTGGGTCTACGTCGGTCATGTACTCTTTTTGCGGCCCATCCAGGGACAGGGCCGTCACCTCCCCTGAATTCAAGGAGTTGAGAGACTGTTGGATTTCGGCTAAACGATCGAGTATGGCAATGGTGGCGGGATCGAATCTAGTTAGTGGCGTGCGTGAACATGCTGTATCAGACATAGATATATACGTGTGTTTGCATTCATTTGTTCAATAAGATACTGGGCAGTAGAAGCAGCATACCTTGAAAAATCTATATGGTCTTGATATACGCAGTGTGCCTCAGAGAGTTGGCACGAAGAACAGGTCGGACGAGCATTGTCGCATTTGATCTTTCGCGAGCGACAGACCCTGCATGCTGCCACAGCCCGTTTGCGAGTGAAAGCCCTCGCTTCTCGCTGAGACACCCTGTACTTGCTGGTACGTGATGTCATCTTTTACTCTCGAGAAAGCGCGTACTTGCCTCCCAAAACTCCAAGCCGATGGCGCAAAGTGGAAGCTAAGTAGGACCTACGGCAGCGATAAGGTCTGATTTGCAAGTGGACCAAACACGGTTAGTAAGTCTTATTAGTTGATCCTTCTAAATTCTCTTATCTTATCTCCGATTTCCCTTGGGATTTACACTGCGAAATGGATTCGCCTCCCCTAATACCACTACCAGTCGTCTTCTGCTTTCCGATTTGTGCATAGACTTTTACATGCCCTGAGAAAAAGAGGAGTTTTACGAGTGTCTCATTTTCAGTATGCTTCAGATCTATGAAAGCTTAAAATTTTGCTGTATCAGGAAGTAGAATACTCCAAACCAATGGAGTTCCATTACTCACATGGAACGTGAGTAGCGCCAATCCATAGTACCTCAACAGACGATACATCTCAATTAATCTTTTGAACTGGAATGAAGGGGAAAAGTAGATGTCGTAGTATCATCTCCGAGCGTACCGAAACTGATCGGAATGATACCCCAAGTGAGAAGATAATCGATACAGTTGCCGTGTGGTTAATGGTTATTGAGCAAGATGTTCTGGCCAGGGTGTTCCAGGGGCAATTTCGGACCATCTCATTTCCGCGGAAGTCAGGTATTGGACGCTTTTCTCGCGTCGCGGCACCAACGAGCCCTGCTCGCGAGGTATGGTTACTGGGAATGCATCATTCAGTTGCTGCAGAACAGCCCAGGAAGCTTGTGCATTGGGGTCATGATCCTGAGTGCCGTGTAGTTCACTTCCGTCTAAAGTGTGGTATAAGATAGGGTGTTCCTGGTAGTCGACAGTGTTGTCCATGGCGGCCACAATACGCATCATGGGATCGTATATGAAGCAGTAGCCGATCGATGGCATCAGGACGTATGCGCCGCTGTTGAGGGCATAAGATCCAGCGCCGCGGGTCACAAGGGAGGCATTGTAGAATATGCTGTCGCTATCGTCACCGAAATCCATAGCAAAGGGCCATGCGCCGATGTGGAGCTTTGGGCGTTGAGCAGCCATGATGAAATTCATGCTTGGATAAAAGTGTCTGTCATAATGAGTCAGCGCCTTGATTATCTACACCCCGTCGAAGAAGGATTTCGGATCGACACAGGGAGAGCCATACTCGCCACACTGAAGCATGCCAACACGACCCAAGGGGGTGTTTACTACTTTGAGCTGGTCGACTGTGCCATCGCTAAACATATCCCGTTCTGAACCAGATGGTCTAAGCTTCCGACGATGCATAACCACCTCGCCATCTTTGGAAATCAGTGCCTGGGCCATATAGATATGGTTCGCAGATCGTTCGGAAAATGCCACAGCCGCCCAGATACCCACGGACTTTATCCCATCAATTAACGTATTCCACTCGCGACTCCCTATCTCCAAGGAGTTCTCAATGTAGGAGGCCAGATGAGTTTTCTTCCAGTCATTTTGTTCCCTCCATTTGGGAAATCTGCGTAGGTAGAGTTAGCTAAATGTGGCTGCTGGGAAATAAAAGGGCACATGAAGGGAAACAGACCCGGGGAACCAAAGTTCAGGAAACGTTATCAAGGTGACACCAGCATCTTTGGCTTCGCGCATTAGGCGTAAACTAACTTCAATAGTTTGTGAGATATCGATTTTGATCCCGGTCCAGTCGCGATTCTGCAATGGAAGAGGCCAGTTTGGCGGCGGACAGCGGACAAGAGCCACCTTCAACATTTGAGCTTCAGCCATGTCTGCAGATCTATCGGTAGTAGGGCACTGAAGAAAGAGAATGCAGTGGAAAGGCTAGCTGAAGTGTGGTTGTAATTCTATGGGTATTTGTATCTCTTTCCATGCTTCGCCATCATAAAGTCCCCAGTCATTGGAAGTCGAAGTATAGCAGCTAAAGTATAGTATTTGTTGATGGGATCGGGGAGTCACGGAGTTAAGGTAGTTTTTGACCCACTTTTGTCTACCCCGTAAACGTTGTACACTTAGCGCATACTCCGTAGTCTGAGTCCTTATCGGTCCATAATGAACTGCTTAACGCCGCAACTCCCCGATTGGCCAGTGTTCTGTCAGTCGCTGATTCGACCGTCTATTACGTGGAGCGTCCGGCCGTACTTTACAAATAGAATTATGATGGACTTGAAGATGGCCGAGAAATTTTGGGTTGTTGCTGTAGGTTATCATCACCATCGCATATTCTTTCAAGGCTCAATCCAAAGAAATTTGAACCACCAATCAGCTCTCTGATATGCGGGTAGATTTGGAGGACGGAGCGTTGATAGCTTCCCCATTTCCATGGACTGCACCTCATCTGTTGAGGCTGAACTTTTGTACTCTCAGTCTTGTCTTGTTCGGTAGGTGTGCAGTTCTTCCTCAGGATTTAGATCTGTGGCTGACGGCACCGGCAGCTTCGGCAAATGGATACGACTCGAGTATGATCAACTGTCTGCAGTCGCTGCCTCCTTGGGTATCCTTCATGTCGAACCCGGTAGGAGCCTGGCTGGGATTTATCACCATTGCATACTGGATAGGATTGCTTCTGGCTTACACTGTTGCTCCATACATATCCGACCGGTTCGGGCGAAGGCTAGGGCTATATATTGGGCTTCTATTTGTGACTGCCGGAGCGATACTACAAGGACTCTCGCCGAATCCGGCGGGCTGGGTTGTTGGACGTGGTCTGGCAGGGTGTGCAGCCTGCTTTTGGAGCTGCAATGCTCCAGTCCTCATCAGCGAGATTGCATATCCCTCGCATCGAGCAATCGTTAGCTCTTTTTATCAGTGTGGCTACTATGTTGGAAGTACCCTCGCTGCCTGGATTATATACGGCACGCTGGGTAATTCTTCCTCATGGAGCTGGCGGATTCCCTCGTTGTTGCAACTCATTCTACCACTGTGTGCACTGCCTGGTCTTCTGCTCTGTCCAGAGAGTCCCCGATGGCTATTATCGCAGGAACGGGCTGAGGAGGCCCACGCAATTCTCACAAAGTGGCATGCTGGGGGTAATGGGAACAGTCAACTTATCTCTCAGCAAATGAATGAGATTCAGACTGCGCTCAAAGCTGAGACCGAGTCTGTACAGCGCACAAGCTACCTCGATATGCTGAAGACGAAGGCCAATCGCCGCCGTCTCGTAATCACGCTGTCTATAGCCCTGTTCAGCCAGTGGGCAGGAAATGGGGTTGTCTCGTTCTATCTTACAAAGGTCCTCCAAACCGTTGGCATAACCAAGTCAAGCGAGCAACTTGTCATTACAGCTTGCCTTCAGATATGGAATCTTATCTGCGGAATTGGCGCGGCCCTTCTGGTGGACTTAGTGGGCAAGCGATCTCTGTTCCACGCATCGGCAATCATCATGATCATCAGCTATGTTATGATAACAGCGTTCTCGGCGAGCTTTGCAGAGCATCATGAACGCTCGGTGGGGATTGCTGTGATCCCCTTTCTGTTCATTTACTTTGCCGGTTACGGCATTGCCCTGTAGGCCATTTACCCCTACCGCATGCTGATTAACCGCTGTTGCTCACTATGCTCTCAGGACCCCGTTGCTCATTGCATATCCCTGTGAGATATGGCAATTCAGTCTCCGTACCCGGGGGCTTAGTATCACATGGATTGCATCCTGTCTGTTTGCCTCGTTCAACTCGCTGGTCAATCCAATCGCGCTCGAAAACATTTCATGGAAGTACTATTTCGTATTTCTGGCTGTCCTTATTCTATACAGCATAACTGAGTACTACATGTACCCCGAAACGAAAGGCCGTTCGTTAGAGGAGATCCAAACGCTGTTTGAGAGCGAAAATCTCGAGCCGACGTCAACCAGGGCGACTGACTAATTGAATGCTTTTCGGTGGAATATGGGACCACCATAGGTAATGGCACTGTCAGGCATGTATTTTCGTCAATTTCAGCTATATCCACAATAGATTATATACATGATCTTTCATCTAGTTAATAGGCTCTCTACTGTAACCAGTAGATCTTATGTCACTCTTAATAAATCTGGTCAATTTAAAAAAATGAATCAGAAAGCTGATCGTGATTCAGGATAGGTGATTTGGGGCCAGAAATGACTAGTCTGGTAGTAAACCTTAGTATCAGAATATCTCTGAATTAGACACAATAATTTCTAATTCCGCCACGGGTGAGACCCCGTTCCATTTCTATCTGCTCAGAGTCTAGTATCGTCGCTGTGGAAGTCACTCTCCTAAAAAGCTGTTATCATAATATTACTCTTTAGAAGCAAGATGCGTGACGGGAAGTCAGTATCAACAGAGTCTATAAATTTATAATATTCTTACTACTTAATAAAATTAAATTTAATATTAAAGAGATAAATATAGTTTTATCCAGTAAGCTCTCAGTTAACCATAATGCAGACAGATAATATATATATATATAAATATAAATATACAGAATTTACTGCAATGTTATACTTAGATCCGGTGTATATATCTTTAATATAGAGACTTTGTAACCGGTCCTGGCTTTTCTGTAGAAGGATCAAGAATTCTTATAATAGCAGGTTGTTACCGTTACACCCGGTGGCTGTTTAAGTAATATAACAAGCATTATTAATGCCAAGGCTACTTGGGAAGAATATATGAAATCATTCGCAAGAGATGGACATCGCTTGCGAAGATGGGCGATGAAGCATTCTCTATGCAAGCAGGCCTCCTCGCTGTGGGCGACCAAGAGACAAGGTTTCCACTTAAAGCCCAGCATGGTTGTCGAGATGGATGCATTCTTGTTTATACCCAATCACTTCGGCTTCGGATAATTTCATGAATTAAGAATGAGAATTCAAATTTCTCTCTTGGCCTTATTATAAAAGGCCCTGAAGACTCCATGGACTATGTCAATCTTCTAGATCAAGGTGGCAACATGGTTGGATTAATAAACCATAATTCTATTGGTTGGGAACGCCTTCGTCATATTCCTGATTGGAACAATGGAGCCGAATTCGATGTCCTGGCTTTGTCCTTGCCGTACGAGGCAGAGACGACTGTTTATTATAACTCATCCGGCAAAGATACATGATCGCGACGTCGCGGACTGGTGTGACTCGAAGAAAAAAAAAAAAAAAAAAAAAAAAAAAAACCATCTTTATAGACGACTACATCGGTCACTATTATGTCAATCTTGTCACTGTGAACTTGATGGTTGTTGAGTCAGAAAACGGCATCAGGAAGCGCGTTGCACTTGCAGAGGCTGCTCTGAAGATCTGGGTACAAGCAAAACCCCAGTTTCACACCTTTATTCTTGGATAGAGATTCTGTAAATGATAAATAGGTACAGCATATGGGCTTCTATCATAATTTCCATGACTCATCTGTTATCAGTAGACCAGAGCCTGGGTCAATGCCTTATGAAGTTGGTAAGCTAATTTGCGATCCGGTTAAGCAAACTTATAATAAACTAGAATTGGAGCTACAATGCTCAGGTATCCACAGAAGACGATATGCTTACCGATAGCTAAACGTCTTATCACATGTTGGCACATCTGAGCCTTGATCTCGGATATGTTGTGCCTCGTGGCGCCGTCGATGCGCCTTTTGGTGATAGCTTGCTGGCTGAGTAGAACCTTATACATTGCAGATGAACTGTTGCTGAGATCAAGCTTCTCCTATGGCCAATCACAAAACAGAATATGTTGCACCTCCCACCTTTTCGGAGAGCCCACTTTCGGAGATCCCACCTGCAAAGCCCCAAAAAAAGCACGGAAAAAGCTCTTGATGTTTCTTTTCAACTTTTACTAATAAGCACTCTACAACGCTTAATAATTGACTTACTAATGCAATTAGTCACATTACGCTGAGCGCAATGCCGAGGGGCTCTATACCGGGGTATAAAAAGCTATTAATCCTTGCCAGGCATGATCTGATCTATTATATCACATTGCCAAATTTCTCTCTTTCTCTACCCCCCTCTTCCTTCCCAACCATGTCGCAAATGAAAGTTGTGCGCGTTGTTTCCACCGGCACTAAATCTAGTACTGAGTTCCGAGATGAGCCCAAACCGAGCCCTGGCGAACATCAAGTGCTCATCAAGGTACACGCTGCTTCGCTGAATTACCGCGACTCAGTCCTATTGAGGGGAGAATATGGCGTGGAAACTAAGAAGGATGTCATCCCCCTCTCCGACGGCGCTGGCGAGGTTGTGGCAGTCGGCAAAGGCGTGACGCGATTCAAGCCCGGCGATCGGATCGCTGTCCAATGCGCCACGGCCTGGATCGGGGGTCCGTTCATCCCGGAATATATATCCACCAGCGTCGGCTTTGCTATAGATGGAATGTTGTCTGAGTTTGTGGTGTTCTATGAAGACGCACTTGTTCGTATCCCGGACTATATCTCTTATGTCGAGGCTGCTTCGCTCCCTTGTGCGGCGGTCACAGCATGGACGGCTCTAAACAAGATCGAGCCGCTGCATCCGGGCCAGACGGTGCTGATACAGGGCACGGGAGGTGTCTCACTTTTTGCCTTACAGTTTGCAAAGCTATCCAATGCCCGCGTGCTGGCAATCACTTCCTCGGATGAAAAGGCTGCTAAGCTTAGAGAGCTGGGCGCGGATTCTGTGGTGAACTACAGCACCTGTCCTGAGTGGGATCGCGATATACTTGCCCTGACTGATGGCAAGGGGGTTGATAAGGTGCTAGATATTGCTGGAGAGAAGACGATCGTGAAGTCTGCAGCGTCGACTAAAATAGGTGGCGTGGTTGTCTTGATTGGGTTTGCAAGTGGTTTCGGTGGCGGGCTGCCACCCATGAATATACTCTCTCGATCCCTCACGGTGACCGGATCAACTGTTGGTTCACGGCTGGATTTCGAAGCAATGCTAGCAGCTATGGCATCGCGCGAGATTCGACCTGTTATTGATCGGGTGTATCCTCTTGCGGAATATCGCAAAGCTTATCAGAGGCTAGAGTCTGGACAGCAAGTTGGCAAAGTTGTTATTGAAGTTACTAAGGCGAATGATTAAGTTGATTTGCGGTCTTAGCATGTGTGATAATCGAATCTACTGTCTCATTTATACGAGGATATAGGTCTGTTTGGAAGGGCCTCGAGGCAGGAGAATCGTCTTGAGAGAGTGATACATGAGGTCTACAGACGAGGTCTCCCTATAATAAATTATCTAGATAAAATCCCAGCAGAATTTACTATTTACAAATCCATATCTATAATCATAAAATATTTTACTCTATTTTTATTCAAAATCTGATACTATCGCTGTTGAAATTCCTTACCTTAAAAGCTATTATTATAATATTACTTGTGAAAGACAAGATGGGCGACACGAAGTTAGCATAGACGGGTCTATAAACTTATAATATTCTCGCTGCTCGATGAAATTGATTTTAAAAATAAAGAGATGCGTGCAGTCCTAGTACCTAGTGAGCTCCCGGTTAATTAAGATGTAGACAGATAATATGGTACTTGACTAAATATACTGTTGATAGTGGACACTGACTCATGCATAAAGGTACTTACCATGAGATGATTTAAAGTTAATGCCAATAAAATAATCAGTGAAAATACTCGATGAGAGAAGGTATAGCTTTATCATATAAGAAAAGTAAAGAATAAAATTATGAGGTCCTTTGTCAATATCATTATTAGTGGGGGCTCCTTCCTGGCTTTGGCACTGAACTCTGGATTTGTCAGACTGGCTCCTTACAAATCATCCACACAGTTTATCAGCCTATATTCGCATAATCCTGACTGTAGCTTTATTCTTATCATACTGAAGATATATTACTATTCATTATATCATATCTTTTTTGCCTCGGAAGAAACCCAAGCCCATTTGCATGGCGCGGCGCAGGCCGTGATCGGGGTAACTGGCAAATCGGAACCCGAATGTCGGCATGAACGTTCTTCCTCAGATGTCCTTGATATATATAACAGTATGACTCTCTTATCATTGAGGCTCTAGAATAAGCAGTCTATATATCTCCGAATAGATATAAGATAGTAGTATATTGGATTACAGATAATTATTTTAATTGTTACTTATTCAGGTATTTCTTCTTCAATATCAGTTAGATAAGTAAATCCAGGACTACTGCATCCCGAATGCTCTGATCTCTTTCTTGCCGAAGCTTATATGTATTAATAGTATGTGTTGACTACTAGTATGTCTAACTTGACATCTGGAAATGTATTAATCATCCACATGTGCATACCTCAGAGGGACGAGTCTATTGTAATTGTCATCGACGCTTCATCGTATCCTTGCTTATCCAACATATCTAGAACTCTAAAATCGCCGACCGTCTTCCAGGATCTTCCACTGGCACATGCCCTGGTGGGTACATAATAAGGGACCTCATCCCTTCCCGATTGAAGCTCATACCGCTGGTCCCTGGGAGTCGGCAAGGTGCACGGCTCAACGGATTGCACATCTCTATTTGAAGCTGCATGATCCATCGTGTGAGAGGTATACTCGCTCTCTCAGCATCAAAATAGAAATCTAGCGATTGGCCACCCTTTGGATCAGAATAGAAATCGTGCGGTTCGATAGAAGGCCGTGCACATGAATCCGGCTGTGCATCCGGCTGCCCACGTTCCATATATAAGTCATCTTGCAGCTTTATCTCTCTTCCACGGTAACCAAGTTTAGACAACTGGACAAATTGCAGCTCCAGATTATCTGCCAGAAACTGAAAGCTCCGCATCCAGAGCATCTTTATCTCGTTTATCACTTCAGTGGACAATGAAGAGCCCCAACTACTTCTCTCTTCAGTGATTGGCCCTGGATCTCGCGCTGCAATTATCGCATCCGTCAAGCTGACCATATTCATACTCAGCCGTTTCAAGGTTGGCGCTGCTGTTTGAAGAAATTGTCTAAGCGTATCCACTGTCACCTCAATCGAGTGGAGATGAATTTCCTCTAGCTGGGAAAACCGGATCTTCTCGGAGAGATCCTCAAAGTACAGGGGGGATAATTCTTCCCAGGGGCTCCATTGGGCAAATGTCAGTATCTTCAATTTTGGTGCAACTGTGACCAGAATATTGAGAAGACGTTTGAAGGTCTCTTCCTCGAATTTATCTTGTTCGTGATCCTTAATGCGGATACACATATGAAGAGCCGTCAGATCGCTCAAGAGTGGCAACAGTAATCTATACCTTGACTCTGGCAATTTCAAGGACCCCAAGTTCATCCCGCAAGCGTAATTGCCGCACGTATGGAGGGATCGGACCTTCCGATTGGATTTAATTATGGCATGAAGCACCTGTGAGATTGCCAAGCCAAAAGGCGGGGACAACATATCCTTGCGAAAACTTGCGAATGTCAAATGACCACGTACATCATCGGTGCTGAACTTCTTCAATTCCCGTAAGCCAAGGCAGCGAAATGAACGATAGTTTGCTTTCGAGAGGAGGAATTCAAGGGGGTAAGACCGTAATCCGACCGTGGTGACGTTCTTGAGGCGCGGCAGGCATTCTTCAAGGACCCCAAGAAGTTCTGAGTCAAGGATAGCACGGTGCTCTGCTAATGTACCTTCGTAAGCGGCAAATAGAGCGTCAAGCTCAGCCTCAGCATTGGTTGATGTTGATTCCTCCTTTTCACCGCGCATCATTCTTAACATTCTTCTCTGTTTCCTCATTGACAAACCCAAGCTTTTGAAATTCTCCTTATCCTTTTGTGGCCAACCCTCAAACAAATTAGGAATGATCCAAATTTCTTGAACCCAATCCCGAAGAGTTTCACTTGCTGCAACCTCCACCAGATGGCCAAGGCTATCACGAGTAAGAAGAAGTGAGAGAATTTTGAAGTAGCGCGTCGCATAGGCCTCCAGTGTATTGCCATATATTTGGTGGCATGTAATCCGAAGCGCACCCCACTCTTGAGGCTCTAGATGCTCACAAATGCGAGTCAATATCTCTACGGGCAGGCTTGTGATAGACATCTTGCACCAGTTTATTTCGGCCGCACCAAGATATGTGGCAATCGTAACCTTGAATCACTATTCACTTGAACTGCGAGGGTTGGTGTTGAAAAGGACTTGTAGAAACGTTGCTCAGCTCAGAGTGAATATTCAGCAGATGCTTAAGCACCGGAAATCCCTCCAGTCCGCAAAGAATCCGGGCGCTCAGGCACCCTCAGCAATCCTCAGGTTTGATCGGGACTTCGGGCGCGTCGGTAGCAGACAGGCGCGCTACATACACTACAGGTTAGCCTAGGCTAGCCTCCCACTAACAAGAAGGGCCCAGCCACACTGAATCAGCGAGAAAAATAAAATTGCTCTTGCAAGCGATGTCAACTAAAGTGCTAGCGGGGGTTTGTGGCTTGGGTAACAAGGGAACCGGCAATTCCTTAGAATCTATCTTTTTCACTGTCAAATCGAGTAGTTATTTGATATTAATTCTGAACAATGAGCTGCCTGTTCCATATATAGCAGAATGTGTGGCTCCAATGCTTCTTTAGCTATGTACAGGCAACAAGGATCATGAGAATTTGGCCTTCAGGACCTTTTGGGGAACTATTTGAGATACACCTTTCCGTAAATGCTTTTTGAGGTCCACATCAAAAGTGTCATCCACTTTGAGTTCGGAAATCGGCCGCACAAAGCAATTGCGGGCTGTTATATCCTCCGCATCTTTCTTGGCCAAGATCCGGAAAACCTTTCTCATTCCTTGATGTCGTTTCACTATTACCAATGCCAGTTTGGATGCCTCAAGATCATCTTCCACATCTTCCTCGGAGAATATCTTGTTGGCCTGAAGTGTATACAGCACCAAGGCAGCGAATCCTGCTGCATAGGCAGTAGCAAATGAACTTCCTCGGACCGTAGGCACCCCATTCCAGACACCTTCAACGTTTTCGCCCGGGAGAAGAAGGTCTGGTCTTGTATGGAGATTCTCTTGGGTGATAGCGCCATAGTCAGTAGCGGAGCAGATCTTGATGACATTATCCAGACCGACTGGGGCGAATCGACTTATTTCGTGATTGACACCCTTATCTGGGTGTGAACCAAAAAGGTTTGCCTTGTCGTTTCGTAGAGTCTCATTGACTAGATTCTCGAATTCGGCTTTGTCATTATCTGCGAAATCTTGTTCTCTCGCGAAGCTCCACCTCATGGAAATAATGTCTGCTCCCATTCACAGAGCATATCGGAGTGCCTAGTCATTACCTCTGTTTAGCCCTGGGGAGCTTGGGTAGGGTGACAGTGATGTGATGTATACCTGAGTACATGACCTAATAGTGAAGGGATGCTGACTATCATTTGAACGTGAATCATCCAACCGGGCGATAATGAGTTCTGCGCTAGGATAGATCTGTCGGACACACTTCGCCATGGCCGTCCCGTGTTTGCAAGGCCCAACCCAGTATTCTTGCGTTGGACTAAAGGAATCCCCTTGTTGGTTTTCCTCCTCAATTTCGTCCAGGTTGACGCCATCATCTAAGATGGCCACTTTTACCTTGAGCTTACCCTCAAGATGACTGTTGATTTGCGCCATAAATCCCGTGTAGCCAGAGAATTCTTCAATCCATTCGCCCGATCTAGGCCTAATTCAGATTAAAGTCAGCATAAACAAATACAGGACTTTATTCAGGCTTAGCAGCCTTACATTGTATGTCCGGTCCCTAGTCGATTTTCGGGCCCATTGGCCGTTGTAATGCCGGCCTTTTTAGAAGTCTCTCTAAAAGACACATTGAATGGGATGACATCAACTCCGAGTGTTTTAAGATGAGTGCAGCGCTTCAGCAGACTGTTTTCAAATTCTTCCTGGTACTCCCTACAATCTCTCTCGTCGTTGTAGCACTGCTGAGAGCCAGCCACGTATCAAGCCACGCTAGGATGAGCAAAAGTCCCCATCTTATCTTGGGATAAATTTCAACGAATAGTGCTTCTAGCTATTCAAGGTTAGTGAGGGATCAAGACCACCAAGCTTACGCCAGCTTACTTTTTTCAGCCTTGCAATTCCTGTTTTCGATGCCCAACTTCTCAGTATTGCCGTATTCCCGTGGGAGTACAGGTGGACCTCTTTTGCTCCAGGAGAAACTCGAACGATGGTGTCGGTACGAATGTCAAACTTTTCCATTTCCATACCTCGATGTCGAAATGTGCTAACGAGCAGTATTGCCACTTACTCTCTGCCGAGTAGCTGCAGCGACATCCTGCTTGAACTTCAGAAGAACCAGATGCAGAATAGCCATCTTGGCAAAGCAGAATATGTACTTGACAATAATGTGTGAAAGAAGTTAGCAACTTAGTATTGGTGGATGTGCTGATATAACTATCCACCCTCTGGATATCGTAATCAACGGTTAGGTAACCCATCTAGTAATCCAATATAAAAGATCTTTTTTTGAACATAAGATATCTCAACCTTCAGAGGACTGAGCGAGTTCAAATTGGATATAAAGATTATAAATAATATAAAAAATTATCAGATGCTTTTCAAAATCTTAAGAAATATTTTTAAAACTATATTATACTACAATATCTGTATTCTATCTACATTTGTAAATCTTTCAATCTATTCCATATAAAGAAAATTTCAAACAATCTGAAAAAATCATCAGTTATTTATTCTTATATATATACTCTATCTATAAAGTTACTGCTTCTCAAGCTCTGGTAGTGGTTTTGATATAGTAGTATCAAAAGACATCTTTCGTATGGGATACCAGGATGGGCTGCCCAACCGTGTGAGCCGTCCAACCGTTGTTTAGGTTGGGCCGCACTTATGTAATGATATGCGGGGATCATCAAACCGTCTCGGACATATCTTCAACACTGTGACGGTTCTTTCTTGCATGATATCGAACGTTCGAACAGATCCCTGGTCGGCACGATTAATAACTCTCTTCACTTATATATATTGTATTTGGAACTCAGGAAAGTACCCTTTTCTGGCACACACCGTCAGAACCTTGGATCGAGATTATCATCACTATCTAGAACATTAACCATGAACGTCAGCCCGAACCGCTCCATCGTCATCATCGGCGTGGGATTGGCCATGTCCCGCTCGCTTGCCCTCTGGCTCGCAAACGTGGGCTGGAACATTGCCCTCATATCTCGCTCTGAGAAAACCCTGTCCAACATCGCCGATGAGGTCAAAGCCGCTCAGAAAAGCGCAAACGCCAAGGTGATCTACCGTACCGCCGATGCCGGCAACCCCGATAGTTTGACAAGCGCCCTGGACTGGTGTGCTCAACAGTTTGGTGGCAAGCTTGATGTCTTGAATTACAATGCCGCCCATGTCGCTCAGTCACACATTACGGAAGTCACTCCGGAGAGGCTGAATCTCGACCTCCAAGTCTCTGCGGTGGGTACCCTCGTCGCAGGCCAGTGGTTCACCCGCAATGCCAACACCGACCGTGTCTCTAAGGGTGAGTGGCCGCTCTTCCTGGTCACTGGCGGCACGCTTGATAAGGAGCCGCAGGTGGTGGTCTCTTCACTGTGTGCTGCTAAGGCAGCATCGCAAACTCTCAGCCGCCTCTTTGCACAGGCGCTTCCGCAGGAGGCTCAGATTGTGGTCGGCATGCCGCTGATTAGAGCAAGCATTGTTAACCCGGAGACTGGCGGCTATACTGAGGGATATCATCCTGATTATATCATCCAAGCGGTGTTCAAGCCCTTCTTTGAAGTCCGCGAGAAGCTGCAGGATGGACTAGACAAGTGGACAGTGGAACGTGTTATCTGATCATAGCAAGAACACATGTAAGGAAGGGGGTTACCATCAATTGATACAAGATACATTATCGAGAATAATCCTCCGCAGACGTTAATACGCCAACAAATGACTAAATAAATACATGTAGGACCCATAAATTTTAAGCGATCATGTATGGACGTTGCTTGTTGACTCGATAACAAAATGGCGGCGGTGTTTCAAGACCCGTCCCTAGTCGGGCTGAAGGACATCAAGAAATCTTTGGCTGAAGGCAAGGCATCTCACAGTGCTTATCGCAGCGTTTCTCGCACAGTTAGTCGGAGGCGGAGTAAGCGGCGGATAATTACTAGCAAGACTAGCGAGACCTACCTGTCACTTAGATTCATGCTCACTATTTGCTAGATTTAGTTTATGGATCCCTTGTGATCAATCTAACGTAACTACACTTAAAGCATTCTGTATATATATCTTGGTTTAACGATTAATCTGGTACATACGACCACAGGGTGTGGAAAATAGGGCTTCCCGTCCGCTCAGCCGTACTCAAGCCACACGCCGGGAGGTTAGTAGTTGGGTGGGTGACCACCAGCGAATCCCTTCTGTTGTATGTATGATTTTTAATTATTTTTTTTTTTATTTTTATTATCATACATATCTCTTTGTATTGTTCTTATTATTAATTTTCAAGTACGTCTAAATAATATTCTAGCGCCATTGATACCTATCCTGCTGTTGTATTAGTTGATCCACCTCTCTTGGACGGAAATATTGAATAATAAGTACTATATCGAGGCGACTAATGATGGTCAACGGGAAATCTAAATCAGCAAAAGTGATTCATAAATTTTGATTGATAATTCACAGTAACTAGTCAATAATACGAAATATGAAGGATGAGTTACTGACTGTGAGTATGGCGATGAAGCAGCCTGAAGACCATACGATTATGGAAACCATAGCGTCTCCACAGAACTAGTAGCATGGGTTTCCAATAGCAATAACCCAAATCGGTGTTAGACTACTGAAACGTTCCTCGAAGGTATTACCATAGGCTGTAGTATATTATTGAGTGTATGAGTAGATGAGCTTTGCTCCAGTAGCTCCCATAGCAGGTCATCTACTATATATTAGCGTATAAGAAGGTTGCATATAATCCTTTTATTAAGATGTTCTTGGACAGCTAGCCTGTGATAGGATAATGACCATTAATGAGATCCTGGAGCGAGAAACTGGCGGTGTATGAAACTGGTCTCACTTAACAGAGCCTTGCCATTTAAGTGGCTGTTGAACTTGAGGGAAACCGGTTCTGTGTCTTCAGGACCTGAGATACGAGCGATTATTAATCTTGAACAAATTATTAAGTCGGTTGCTGATTCTCATATTGTAGCACTCAACCATATTCGTTGTATAAAACCCTGCGTTCCTAGTTCAATAGAAAGGATACTTTGTATAATATGTTTTACGGTAATAAAACTACAGCAATGAGTAAAAAAAAAGAAAGAAAAAGAAAGAAAAAGAAAGAAAAAGAAAGAAAAAGAAAGAAAAAGAAAGAAAAGGAAAAGAAAAATCGAAAGAAGGAAAGAAAAATGGAGGAAAATGGGGAGAAACATAGAAAAACCTGGGAAAATTGGAAACATGAGTAATAGGAGTAATAGGAGTAATAGGAGTAATAGGAGTAATAGGAGTAATAGGAGTAATAGGAGTAATAGGAGTAATAGGAGTAATAGGAGTAATAGGAGTAATAGGAGTAATAGGAGTATTATGAGTATTATGAGTATTATGTACAATATATGCGTGTATGCGAACTGCAATTTACTAATATAAGTATTATTGACATTACATCAAGACAGCGGATATTACTAATAATAGTAGTTTAGATGCTGTACCATAGCGAGTCAAAGACGGTCCCCTAATTAATGCTCTCATCCTAATCAAAGAACTACGTGATAGGAGTCTTGTACCGTGCTCTTATGGGGTATATGCTGTAGTTGGTGGTTTGTTTGCAAGGGGACATATGCTTAGAATTGAACTGACAATAACCGAAGAACTCTATCGCACAGAGAGAGACAACTCTCTTTGACGTATGAGAATTATTGTAACATGAATTTCAGACAAGACAATAAATCAGATTGAAGTATTGAAGAAACGTATTACTAAGTCTTACTGCAAACCGTCGGTTGAACGACGTTGTAGTCACACAACATTGACATGACCACGTTTCATGTTGAATCAAACAGCGGTCACGAAAAGTAGGCGGGTGTTTCACGGTGCAGAAACCGTAGCATCCTCGGAAAGCTTCTGCTCTTCACAGAGCTTCTTTGCATGCTTCATAAAAGACAGCAGTCGCTGGCGCCGGTAGTAGATGTTTGTCAGGTCGATATGGGCGCTGGCCTCCGCGTCATTCTGACCAGTGATGAGTATGATCATAAAGAATGTCTCGATAATGCTGGGAGGCACGTTCGAAATCAACTGTCCAGTGAGACTCCACTCCATCGCGCTTGAAGCGACAAGACAACCAATGGTGAGGAAGAAGCCAGCGATAACCATTGTAAGATGGGAGCTGACGACATTCATCCAGCGGGAGACGTGCTGGCTCAGAGACGGGCGCTTGGTGCTTCCAGTTGAAGGGATAGCCACTGACAGTCCCGCGAAGAGTCCCAAGTCTCCCTTTTCCACAACCCGAATCTGACGATGGATGTACTGTTGCACCTTGCCTTGGATGTTGCGGAGGACGAAACTGTCGAACAGACCAACCAACCCTGCATACGTGCCGATGAGCAGCCACCAATTACTGTTAAAATGAAAGACAGGTCCGACAGCTGCCCAGGCGATGATTACCAGCACGAGGAAGATCATGCCGACCAAGGTGCCAATGACGTCGGCGTAGTAAAAGATCAACACCTGCAGGGAGTTCTCCTTGGGAGGCAACCAAACCTCCATCTGGTTCGGCAGGTCATCCTCGCTGAGGCGACGAAGCTCCTTCTCGAGAGTCGCATCGAGTCGGAAGATGGCGTCCAGGCAGATATTCGTATGTTCGGCATAACATTCCCGCAGGCAGGCCAGGAACGCAAATACTAGTACCATCAGCGCCGATGTCGCGTCGTTGATGTAGAGTTGCCACCGATTCGACCAACCACAATGCGGGCCGAATCCCAGCCAGATGAAAATGCAGACCCAGTAGAGACCGCCGCTGACAACATGTCCGAATGTCTTGGCCGAGACGATGACGCACCGGGCAAAGAGAGACTGCGTGCGCCCCTGGTCCAGCGCTTCGAGAGGCTCAACATTGCACTTCTCGGAAACACGACGAATCCCTTCCGCTCCCAGCTTCTTCTTGACACTGGCGATCATGCGTTGATGACTGTTACACCGAGACTGAATTTCAATTACGGCTTCGCGCTGCTCAGAGTACTCGCGGAGCAGCTGGCGCATGAGGAAAGAATCGAACACATAACATAAAATAGCTTGAACGTCGGAGATAGCAGCAACCCAGACGTCCGAGTTGCCGAAACGAATGCCCATCAAGGCCCACGTTAACAGGCCAGCGATGATGAATAGAAAGACTGGGGCCGACCCAGCCAGCCTGACTGACGCATCAAGCCAGCGGTCCACCAGTTTCGGGCTCGCCTTGACCCTGTACCCGGAGACATCTTCAGTAGCCACCACGATAGCGGTATCAACTTTTACATCCTTCCCATTTGTCACCCGCTGCGTCTCTGCCGCCCCCTCAAACTCGCATCGAAAGACAGGCCTGAAGTATTTCATCGTGGTCGACCAAAACAATCACTGCTGGATGTTGGATCCAATACGGAGCAATTGTTCGGGCCTTCAGGCTCATTGACCCGCAGGGTAGTTAAGGTGGACGAGTTGCGTTTGCAGACTCGCGAGAAGATTGCAGCCCAGCCAACGTGCCTGGGATCGAAGAGGAGATGATAGAAACAAGAGAGTCCATAGAGCGAAGATCAGCCATTCAGAGCCGAAGACCAGACACTTTGTGTCTTGGGATATTGCAAAACAGTGGGTGAGTGAAAGGACGAGAAGAAAAGAGACGAGAGAAAGACGGAGGAAACAAGATTATATTCGATAAGGGAAAGTGCCAGTAAGTGCCGACACCCAGACCAGGCAGTACACCGGCATGACGGGCAGCGCCATTATTCTTCCTCTTCCCACCAGCACCATCGTGTTTGTCTTGAGACGGTTCGCTTGCGTCTTTTTTGACTGGCCAATGAAAGGGAAAGATTGTTTCCCGGGTAAAAAGCTTAATTGTGCTCACGAGAAAAAAGTCAACTTTAGCGGGGCTAGGCAGCAATCTAAATTTGCTCAATCATATCGTGGTGATATACGCTGAACCGCGTCGAAACAATGCTATTTCCACTCTGCCATTCAATGGAAAGGTGCAATGCAAAATAAGCAACCCTTAGAGGGAGGGGTTCCTGACCCAGAAATGCCCTCCTCTCCAGTAGATACTAGTCCAGATAGATAACCCATCGTGCCCACAATGCCCTTGCTCGAGCCCTAATTGGTTGATTTTTCACGCTCCCGTCGGTGGAAGTGCGTGTCCTGTGTTAGTGTAGTAGTTTGTTGGTTATATAAGAGTAGAATGTGGTTGATATCTTCGAAAATTTGCTTACTATGGATATACCAGACCAATCGAGGAAGCTTTTCTCAGCCATTTCTCTAGAGAGGTATAACACGTCGCATCGCTATGAATTCCTTATATAAGTTCTTAGAAAATTGCCCACACCCCCACCCCAAAACCTTTCTGCTTTCTCTAATTCCATCGATATTAGTATATACTATTCATATATACGGCGGTCTAATTACCTATGGATCTACTTGCCTACTACAGTCCCTTTCATGTATGGACCTGTAAGCCCTGCCAGTACGCGATTACACAAAAGTACCTCAAGAATTGTCTTCACATCCATCAATCATCGCACCCAACCGCAATGACTACTGAGCCCCCACGACAGATTGTCTACTAGAAAATGTCTAAGTAGCCTTGGCGGCACCTGACTTGAGAGCCCGGTATCTACCCCGATTTTGGTAGTCCGGCGATTCCGAACCTGCCTTTATACACCGGTTATTGTTGCATTTTGGCCCGCTACAGAGGAGGAACCCACCATAGAGCGATAGGAAAGGCACTCCCATTCACGTCTGTCGATAGGGTTCTGTTTCCAGCCTTACGCCCGTGGTCAAGCGAGAACAGGATGCAGATATGCTGGAACTAACAGGAAATAGCATGTGAAAGCGCCCGTCCGTATGATCATAGCAAGGCCCTATACGCCCTAAAAAGCGATATCTCCCTACCGAGGTGTGAAAATTGCCTATTAGATATAGTCTCGTGCCTCTATAATTGCCGCACAACAATTTGAGGAGAGGGCCATACAAGACTACTACGGACCAAATTAAGGTTTTGAGAACTAAATGTCTTGATAGGTTTCTTATTAACAGATGCCCATCTTGGTAAACTACCCTAGTGGCCAAAAAAAAAAAAAAAAAAAAAAAAAAAAAAAAAAAAAAAAAAAAAAAAAAAAAAGACTACGACCTGGTCCCCCGCTTTATGAACTGCATTTCATCAATCATATATAGTCTGCCTTGCAAAGTCCATCTTTTGTTCATCTCCGAGCAGCCATCAAGGGGCCCAGCATCAACATAATCCTTCGCAATATACCCCATAATATCAAAATATTGACATACTGTCTGTGACTTGGAGAGACCAATGGACACAAGGAGCTTGAAAGTGCAATTCAATGAAGCATCTTCGCTTCGCAAGGTACCATATTGCCATTGTCGGCCGCCTTTTACGACGTTATCCTTGAGAATGATCGCACTAGCGTTATTTGACTGGATCGACATTAACGAGGGGTTCCGTGGCAGCAAGGGCCGAGTGCCTCATCATCCAGAAGAAAATACCTTGCTTGAGACTTTACCGTGACCTATCCTAGGAAATTTCTGGCCCGCCCAAACGGCTTATATTTTTTTCGATGTGTTCTTATTGATGGTCATCAATTCATCTATATGCCCTTCCCTGGCTGCTTTCTAGCTCCCTACGAGTCCTCGGCCGTTCTCTTCACTCTCTTGAGCCAAGTTCCCAGAAGAAAACTGCCATCGTTCAAGTCCCTACCGTTCTCGAAAATTCTAGTAACTCAAACCAAAGTCATCCACGGGCTCGCTCCCGTCAGTATAGTTGATACGATATGGATCGGGCCGGTAATAGTTTGTTTCATAGCTGGCAAGCCTCTGTCTATGGTTTTCTGTCTCAAGGTGATAAGTAACCCCTTTTCTGGCGCGTCTTGTGAGGCTGGTTACTGGCCCCAGAGCTTTCATTTATAGCAATAGAGGCAGGCCGATGTTGCGGCTTGGTTTGCCAAGCCAAGGATATTGTGAAACATAGAAGGGTCAGGTAAGGTGCCGTAGAATACATACAGCCTGAGTGCGTGCACCATATAGATCCTAATCAGGTGATGGTCTTTGGGGGTAGAAGAAATAGCCTGGAGGAGCAGGCCGCCGCCTCATGATGAACGAGGAGACTTTCAAGTTTGGATCTTCCAGAGGTGTGAGTATTCGTATATTATCGCACCTGTATATATTGCACACGCTACCAAATCATAAGATCAAAAATATGTTCGAAGAGGAAACTGGCACATACGACCACAGGGTGTGGAAAACAGGGCTTCCCGTCCGCTCAGCCGTACTTAAGCCACACGCCGGGAGGTTAGTAGTTGGGTGGGTGACCACCAGCGAATCCCTTCTGTTGTATGTATGGATTTTTGGACTTTTTCCATTTTTATCTTCTTATTCAATCGTATCCAAATACCATTATGTCATACATGCGTTTCTTGCTGAGGTAGTAATTGTTTCTGTCCTTTGGACGGAAATTTCCAGGAGTGAAATGAATGGGTAGAGGATGAAACATCAGGAAGTAGCTGGAAAAGCTTTATGAAGTTGTCAGGAAAGTGTCGAAAAAGTGTCGGGAAACTGTTGGTAAGCTAAGAACAAGTTGCCATAGTTATTGTTAATTATTTGATTACGACCAGCAAATTGTTCGCTGATTATGGCATAATTTCGTAAAGTATCACCATAGGCTGCACAATCGTAGTGTATCACTGTGAATTCGATGAGTCTTAATCTGGTAGCTTCCAAAGCAGGTTATTTACTATCTACTAGCGCATTGGAGAACTACAAATAATTTTTCATTAAGATGCTACGGGACAGCCAGCTGTGATAGAATAGACGGTCATGAATGAGCTTCTGGTGCTAGACAACTGGCGGTATGTGAAACTGGTCTCACTGACTACAGCCTTGTTATTGTGTGTGGCTGTTGAACTTGAGGGAAACACAACCCTGCGTTCAGAGATTAAGAGAAAGGATACTATGTATTAAATGTTGTGGTAATAGAAGTACAATAAGGGTATGTGATGAGTAAAATTAACAAAATATGTGATAGGAGGAAATAGGAGGAAATAGGAGGAAAT
This sequence comes from Aspergillus niger, assembly GCF_000002855.4. Taxonomy (NCBI): domain Eukaryota; kingdom Fungi; phylum Ascomycota; class Eurotiomycetes; order Eurotiales; family Aspergillaceae; genus Aspergillus; species Aspergillus niger. The sequence continues at coordinate 1,386,189 of NT_166531.1, forward strand.
AGGAGGAAATAGGAGGGAGTAGGAGGGAGTAGGAGGGAGTAGGAGGGAGTAGGAGGGAGTAGGAGGGAGTAGGAGGGAGTAGGAGGGAGTAGGAGGGAGTAGGAGGGAGTAGGAGGGAGTAGGAGGAAGTAGGAGGGAGTAGAAGAGAGTAGAAGGGAGTAAGAGTGAGTAGAAATGAGTAGATATAAATTAGTGTGAGTAGATGCGAGTTGATATGAGTTGATGTGAGTTGATGTGAGTTGATGTGAGTTGATGTGAGTTGATGTGAGTTGATGTGAGTTGATGTGAGTTGATGTGAGTTGATGTGAGTTGATGTGAGTTGATGTGAGCTGGTGTGAGCTGGTGTAACAGGGAAATTAGGGGAACTAGGAAAAATTAGGGGAATTAGGGAGATAGCGGAAATTGAGGAGATAGTGGAGATAGGCGAAATATGTCACATGATTCCTACGCACCTTCCTGTTCTGCATGGTTTTACCACCTGCATAGTATAGCTAGCATCTAGTAGAGGACCTCCGTTCTTCTTACAATCAACTAATCATCATATAAGAACACTTCGTATAGAACGTTGCCACAAAATAGGCGAAACAGGAGAAATAAATAATATGGACAAAATATACCAAATGAGTGTAGTAGAGGAAGAGGAAATATCTAAGGTATATTATACTTAGATGCATGCAATGAGTGAATTAAGTAATAGGAGCAATAACATCAGTCAGTAGTAGAAGTGAGTGATCTACGCATGCCTCCGAGCAGAGCTGTGATCAGTAAGTACTGCATGTGCGAGTTCAGGACAGGTCTACACCCACTGATTAGGATTGTGATGAGCAAGAACTCTACACATAGTATGGATGTTTAAGAGATCAAGGATCAAAGATGTGCATTTTTCAGTTCGATTTTTAGCTTATCATGAATCCCATAGGAGAACCCATATCTCACCAACCGTCTACAATTACCCTATCTTCTCACCAAGCCTGACTTTTATAGATCAAAAGGTCCATGACAAAGACACAAGGAACACTATTATACATATGCACCGCTGAGCTGGAGTGGCATTTTTTCCCCGAATATATACAACAACTCTCTCTCCCAAGAAATAATCATACATCGCCACCGAACATATTAGATCTGGCGAATTTGGCGACAGGCATAGAAGCCCCAATAAGACCAATCCGGACAGTGGCCTCCCTGATAAGAGATCACGGCAGTAGATGTAGAGCTAAGATGCTTGGGTATCAGTAGGATATTTGCTTAGATTGTATCGGTCGGGTTCACCCACGTCTCATGTAAATCTACTCTTCAACATCCCCATCCATGACTGCAGGAAGCCATTTCGATGTCCGCGGTCAGGTCCTCGCATAATGTCAACCTCCTCCAATTGCTTAACAGCTTGGAAAGAAAATATACCCCTGTGAAGTCGATAAAGAAGACTAATCCGTGGATGCATTCTTCTCATTGGATCGGCAACGATGGTGATGGTTAAAAACATGGTCGCAAAGCTGCCAGGTTCTTCGCTAGACAGCAAAGACCGGTTTGGCGAGGTGCGTACGGAGAGAGTGAAAGAAACACGAAGTGAGAGAGAACTCATCATGAGATGATGACTGATCTTGAGGATGATAGAATGGAGCAGTCAATGCTGGACAGTGGCCCTTTATATAACTTTCAGGAAGGCTATGAGGAAGAGATTTACTAGTCAGGTGGACAGAATAATAACCTTGGAATAGATTTTGGAATACAGCTAAGTCTCCCCATTATGCGTAGTCCGGGTCCGATATCTGGTCTAGAGGGCTTGATAGGCATGCGGTAAGCGGACGGTGAGTTGACAACCCACTGTCCATGCATTTGTTTTTCCTTGGTACATCTCTCGGGATGACACGCTTAGCGTCCGTGCGGATGTCTCGCACCCGAGACGATGAGCTCTTAGGACGAGCTAGCTCAGGTACAATATCGCCAGACCGAACACAGGGCTCAGCTGGCTTGGTCCACCCTGCCTCGTGCCCAAAGCGCAGTGGAGATTGGCAAGCTGATACCGCGCGGCACTGGTTAAAAATCGATTCCCGTGGACAAGAAGAACAATATGCTATATCTATACCGTACCGTAAAGACCTGAAGGTTTCCGTCAACATGGCGGTGGGTCTCGTTCACCTTCCATGAATGGGATTTGATCACTCCGGTTTCCATTCTTCTATCTAGTGAAGGAGAAAAACCTTGAGATTACGTATAAATGATATACTATCTAAGTATCTAAACCAAGATCAGAGAGCCTTAAAGGCTCTCTTTACTTGCGAAGGCCACCGTTTAGATCAGCAAAAAAACACCTAAATGAATGGCTTCTTCTATGGTCACTTCAAAAAATTACGCGGTTTTTACAATATCGTAGGGCGTTTTCACTACGGCTCCTCCCAGAACGAGAGACGCCGACCTGTCTTCGGGTGTTTCAGATCCAGGTCTGCGCAGAATGGTAGTAGGTACTCGTCGCTTCGCCTGCCGGCCAAACCGTCCATGAAAGTGTGGTTCCGGAAAGACAGGGAACTACAGTCCTGTGGGAACGTCGGGAAGCTTCCGCACAATCTACCCATCACCACAAGGCTGGCGGCTGGCAGAGTTTCCTAGGAAACGTCGCTAGGGGAAACGCTCCGCCTCATTGATGAATCATGCTAGGGTATGAGTCAAGTTTTTTTTTTGTTATCTTCGTATATTACATATCAGTACTGCCTGAAACAGAAAGATAGGAGAAGGAAGGCGTCATTGAACGATTCGGTCTGCCTACACTAGTTACGTACATGTATCCCTGTGGCTGCTTTAGACTTATGCATAGCTAGATAAATGGAAAGTTGATTACTGCACCTGGGAAGTTTTCTGCAGCAGGCTTTAATGAGGAAGTGGGGAGAGTGGACCCCTGCCAGGTCATTCAGGATCACGATATGAGTCCCGCCCTCGTGCGGCGAAACCCCAGATTTCAACGAGCTATTCGGAGAAGGTGTCAGGATGCTGCTCAGCATTGTCTGACCGTAGATTCGGAAGTATGACCTACTTCTCTACCTTGATTTCATTTCGCAACAATGTCATTGTTTATTTCTTCTTCCTCTTCACCATCTTCTTTCTAAGAAAATTTTGAAACTAGAAAGAATGAAAATAGAACTAAAATGACGATGCTTCGAAAGGACTTCTCAATCAATTACTTTGACTACTAACCAATTGGGTAAAAAAAAAAAAAAAAAAGATTTGAAGAAAATAAAAGAGCCTGTTAGAATGACAAAAGTAGGCATCTCCACCTCAGGTCATATTATGACTTTGAGCGGAGATGAAATGCAGATCAAATTCATATCCTGACTTTGAGGGGGCTTGAACGCAGATCACTTGAGCACCAGAAAGACGGATCTGTGGACTCCGTTAAAGGTGAGCTGGGGTTAGATTTAGCTTGTGCGGACTGGCCCGTCAATCAACTGTGGCACGAGATTGTTCCTGAGCGATGAACCTTGCCTGAATTATCTTACCTCAGGCTTTGCCAAGAGCGAAGATTATGCCGGTCCCATAATTACTCATTTAGCAGATCAACGTGTCCAATATGTGTTCGTCCGTAATATGTTTCTAGCGAGGGATCCAGCCCCTTAACATCAATTGCTCTAGAGGTTCACTGCCAACCAACAAAACCCGGGCGCTGATTAGTATGATTGGCCGTGGCCTTGCCTGCAGTAGACGAAAGGTTAATTTATTGCCTGGCTGAACTGTCCTGGTAACCACTTTTCCTAAGTGTCCCCTTATTGTGAACATGGCTAGTAGATCATGTCATCTCTCCCTAACACTCCCTAACACTCCCTAACACTCCCTAACACTCCCTAACTCTTCCTAACTCTTCCTAACTCTTCCTAACTCTTCCTAACTCTTCCTAACTCTTCCTAACTCTTTCTAACTCTTCCTAACTCTTCCCAACTCTTTCTAGATCTCTCTAACTCTGCCTAACTCCTCTCTAAATCTCCCCAGTATTTCCAGATCCAAATGAATCTGAATCTGAGATTTCCTTGATCTGCCCGAACCACTCCGAAAAGTTCCCTTATCTTATTCCCAGCTCTTGCTTAAACAAACTACATTGGTAGAATGTTATTTCCTATTTGGGAGCATATCCAAGATCTGTGTTTCTTTCCTAATTAGGAGCATATCCTGATTTTGTGCTACTCTCTTCATTTGGCTAAGCCCCGTTCTATAAGCTTTTCACTGGAAATCCTTTCAGAACAGCCGCCGAGCCAGTCAGCTAGGATTGATTTTTCCGTACTTTTTCAATCGCCCCTCGCCTTTTGCCGGACTTTCCGGGCCAGGCCCCCCGGACCACCCTTGGACCTTCTCTTATGCACCGAAATTTCGTACATGTTTCCTCACGATAATTCCCTTGACTATTTTTGATGAACTTATCTTTTTTTTTTTTTTTTTTTTTTTTTTTTTTTTTTTCCATTTTCAGAACATTGATTGTACTTGTCACTTCTGTCGCCAGTTCAAGCCAAACAACAAAACTTAGCTTCTTTTAGTTAGCTTGCTAAATTCTCTCCAGGTCATATGAGAATTGTTTTTTCAATGTATTAGTTGTCTTGATGGCTGCCTATGCGTATCTACTCTGCCTGGTCATGCCCGTTGGGGGGCTGGGCTGCTAGACGCGACACACGCGTGATGAGCTGGACCCCCCTCGGACTCGGAGTTAGGGCCGTGCGAGGGAGCGAAATCCTTGTACCTGACCGGCGTAGAATTTTCTCTGCTGCTCCATACAATCAAACTCTATCCTACAGTCTCCACAACTTAGACAGTCCATCCACGCACACCTCACCTCCCATACAGCAAATCCCCCCGTTCCGCAATCGTCCTCTGACACTTGGCCAAAATCGCAGCCTGACGGCTGACCTCCGCCAAACTGCCCACGACTTTCTGATTCCCATCAACGAACCCATAAAGCGCGTACGGAATGCCCACATCCCGACAGAACTCCAGCACGAGCTTCTGTGTCCTCCTCAGATTATGTCTCGGGACACGGGGGAACAGATGATGAATCGCCTGGAACTGCAACCCGCCGTGGATGAAATCCAACCACTCGGGACAATCAATGTCCATGGTTGTGCGGAGCATGCGCTGGGCGAAGGATTCACTGGGTCCGAGGTCCATCGTTGACATGGCGAAGTGGGATAGGGTGAATTGCACATGCAGCGGCATGGTGACCATATGGCTTATCATGACGAAGAGGAAGCGATCCCAGGCTGTTGGGATACTGCGGTATACGAGGCCGTAGCCGAACCAGAGCCAGAAAAGAAGGTTGCCGACGATTTCGAAGTGGCGGTGCCACCAGGCTGGGCCTTTGCGGGGCCCTTGGCCCTGGATGAGGAAGATCCAGGACTGGGCATAGAGGTTGAAGCGGCCGAACATGAGGACGGGGTAGTAGAGGTAGGCCTGGTAGGCGACGAGACGGCTGGCTGCGCGTGTGTAGGGCATGAGGCGCTCGTGGTAGCTGGAGAAGAGGTTTCCGAGGAAGCGGTGGTTGACGGCGAAGAAGGGGAGGTGTTGGTTGTCTGGGTCGTGTTCGGGGGCGTTCGTTACGATGTGGTGGACGTTGTGGGTGCGTTTCCACCAGCCCAAGGAGAGGCCGCCGATGGGGGCGGCGATTATCATGCCGATGAGGCTGTCGATGGTGAAGTTGTGGGTGATGGCTATGTGGGCAGCGTCGTGGGCGGAGAATACAAGTTGAGACCAGAAGAAGCCGAGGAAGATGGCGCTGGTGCAATACCAGCCGTAGTGGAGGAAGAGAAGCATGGTGCTGAAGATTAGTGAGCAGCGTGCGAATTCTTTGGCGTAGGCTATGTAGTTGCAATTGTAGAGGCCCTCGGCTTGGATTTGGTCGTGGAGACGTTGGTACTTCTTTATGATGTCGCCTTGGGTTGCTTCGTCAAGGGATGGGTAGCGGGTTAGGGTGAGGCTGATTTCTTCCTTGGTTTGACTGTCTAGAAAGGTCATTGCTTCTTTGGTGTTGAGCTCGGTTGCCGCTTGGTGCACTGGATTGAGGCGGCCGTCTTCATTGTCGTTCGGTGAGTTCTCGTCCGTAACAGATGAACTGTGTGCATTTTGCTTGGTGTTGGGAGGTGCCTCCTTGTCCGGATACGGTCTGAACTGTCCACCCTGGATGGGAGGCACAAAGTTCCGCCATCGCCCCTCAACCCGGCCGATCTGGTACCGATCGGCCATTTTGATAGTCTCCTCTGAGTGGAATCTGCCCCACAAGTTAGTTTGAGCTACCTTTCCAAGTTACTGAACATGTGCATACACGGTGAATTCATCTGTTGCGTCCTTGCCGACCATGTGTTGGATGGTTTTGTGACCTCCCGGATGGTATGGGATCCATGAATCAACACGTAGCACTTTCTGATCGACAATCACAATGGATTGTCCTGCAGCAATCAGGCCCTCGATTTCTCGAGATGAGAGGATCTGGTCTTTTCGAGACAGCGCCATCTTGCTGGGGTTTGGTTCAAATGCAGTATGTGCCACTGGTAAGCAGGGAACATCCTCCCAGCGGTAGGCAGAAACATTGGCGAATGGGGGAAATAAGTAAACGGGTGGGTTTATGGGACTGTGCGGCTCGGGATTCGGGAGGCAGACGACGCGTGGTGGATCAGGATCCCGCAAGTGTCAGATTTTAGGCCCGGAGGGTCAGACGATTTGCGGCTTTCCTAGAATTGCTACTGGCTTCTGATCTCTAATTTAGTTGGCTTTCTCTGATTCCTCATGGGCTATCCTGTATCTAGTATGCTAAGATGGCTTAGCTTACTCGTAAATTCACTGATTTTGGAGATTACTTCTGTTACTTAGGTCATCTCTAGCCATTCGCTATATCCGTTATGCCGAACTCTCTTGGAGCTATGATTTGCTTTTGGTGTCGCGAAACACTATACAGGCTTGCACACATATACAGAGAGTTTCAGATAGTCAAAGCAGCTGCGAATTTTTAACCTCTATATAATTTACACCAGCCTCCGGAAAGAACCACATTCCTTCTAGGCTAAGCAAGCAAAGCTTTTCTACCACACTCACAGCTACACACAATGCGGGGGTTTCTGGTATCAGCCGATGGTGATATTTGCCTGCTACAAAGGGTGGCAAATCAAAGGGTGGAATAGATTGCCGATCGATTGATTCATTTGAGTCATTATCAAACCCTAGTAAGCTTGGGCTACGAGGGATTTTACCAAATTTTTTTGGTGCCAAAGAAATTACCGAATAGAGGATAGTGGAATACCGCCTTCCTTGCCGATCTCTACTACAGCCACCATGGTCTGGCCCTCTTTCACTTGACGAACATTCCTAGTAAAATTATTCAAACTAACCTAACATTCAATATCCGAAAGGCCCAATCAAATTCGTGATCACATCACCACTGTATTAAAACAGAATCAAATGGCACGATGCAACAACAATCAAGCTAAGATCGACCAAACTGTCAAAGTCTGTGTCTGGCAATCTCACCAGTTACAGCCACCTCACACTCAATCAAGCTCTCCGACCACCGATCCACCGTCCAGATGTTCAGAATGCAATATCCCGCCTTCCCCAATAGCCGCCGCCACTGAGATTCCGTTCGCTCCATCCCCGCAAAGGCCGCCATTAAGGTCATGTCGAGCGATGTCGTCTGCCAGTGTGCCCCCTGCTCAGCCACAACATACTCATTTATGAGGAGCCGGCTAATTCCGGGGATCATGGCAGGTTTGAGCCGGTCGAGGATTCGATGGCAAGGCTCGTCCGGCCAATCGTGAAGGATGGAGTGGAGGAAGTAGGCACGAGCACCTGTTTCACTTAGTTTTGCAATTAAAGGAACAAGGCATTGGCAGAATTAGAAAGAGGAATGGAGATACCTTTGACTGGCTGCTCCGTGAAAAAGTCATGTGCCATGCACTCGATCGAGGAATGCAAGCCGACAGCCTCAGCCAGAACCGCAGGCTGGTCCTGCAGAATTAATCTTCCTGGAAGGTTTGGCCACTTGGTGCAGAGTTCATTCAGATCATGACCTTTCCCACCACCAATATCAACTAGCAACACGTCATTATTGCCTGTCGAAAACTGGTGCAGTAGTCGATCAACCGGGTAGAAACCCGGATCCATCCAGCTAGCGTGGCCTTGATGGTATACCGACATAAGATTGTTGAACTGCGTGTTGAGGGCAGGATTGTGGGCAAGATGTTCGAAAAATGTATCTGTAGTGTTAAAGGCCATTTGAAGGGGACAATGGCGACCGTCGGTGGGAGTTTGATAGTTGTTTTGGCGAAGGAACTTGGGAATGGTGAGGTTGGGAGAGTACATGGATCCCATACTGTTGTTTTCATCAGATACAGTACAGATTGGAAGGACTGTAGAAACAACTGACGCTGCCGGGAAGGAGTCGGAATACTTGGTATGGGCGAGCGTGAAAGAAAAGCCATTGGTAGTATACTCGCCGTTTTTCGTCTCAATAACGACATTGATGGCTCCCAGATGTCTCATAATGCGCTCTGTAATAATGTTACCTCTAATTGAAGTGTCTAAAACGCTGGTCACGTACGAATCAGGACGAGGTCGGCCCCGGTGGCGCTTACCAGTTCCTGGACGGACTTGGGCTGGCCAGCTTCAGCCAGCAGGCGAAAGATGCCCAGGTCAATTCCTGTCTCGATGGCGGCCCATCCGGTAGACTGTGAAGATGTTCAAATAATTTGCTTATATGAACAGAGGAACTCAAAGCTTACACTTCGTAGGAAGTACCGCCATATCGTCTCTCGTGGGGTTTCGACCGCAGCTAGCAACGATTCCGCAGCATCCACGAGTTTCAGCCGAGCACCGGATTGCCTCAAAGTAAATGCTAGGCCAAAGCTGTTGATCAGCGAGATCAGGTTGGGAACTTGGTCCGGGGTATTAGGAGCGACTGCGATGCGGTCGACCTCGGCCATCGTCTTGTCGTCTTCGTGCAAGCTCATATCTGTATTATAGATGTCGAATGTAGAAAGGTAAGGGAAGTGAAGGAACAGTAAGACTGTGAGTTAGTGTATAACTAAATAGGAACATGAAGATGTACTTCAAAAGATATACGAGGCGATGGCCTGCAGTGTAACAGAACAGAGTTATAGACCCCGCTCCTCTATAGCGTCAGATGCTCCGCTGACATGACGTGTTGAATAAGTCAGATAAAATCATGATAACCATAATCAACCTGGTAAAAGTGATAAACAACAGCGGATGGCTAAATAAATCATCTGCAGAAAAAAGGTCGACATAATAGTCATTATAGGCATCACTGCACAATAGATCTTCTTATCATTGCTCCCACCATAGAATAGTATTCCCTTCGCTATATATCTGATGAACACAAGATATGCGGACATGAATATTCCCTGCGGGGACCTTTGCATACTAATTGCTGAATGTGCAGATGACACTCTCACGAACACGTTAGACAACCAATCCTTTACTAAATACTGTGTAACATAACCCTGTTTGCATAGAACTGACAATGAAGGGTCTTCATGTTTTTTATTTGTTATCTGAGCTTTCCCACTTATCTTTGCTTATGATACCAATCTGTTGCCAGTTCTGTGGGCGCGCACACTACTCGTAAAACTGTAGGTATTCCCCCTGGCTTTAACGTACACCTGATTAGTATATATTCAACTGCCTCAGTAGAATTGTTACCAATGATTATTATTTATGAACATCTTCAGAGAGTAATATATAACAAGTAATTCATAACAACTCTACAATAAGAACATAGAACAAGGCTGGCTAAACGATGAGTCTCCTGTAGCTAAATTATACAAGAGAAATGAAATTTCCAAGTCAGGCCCTTGGCCGTTTCAAACTTCCCAGTAAGCAGAATAACTTCCCTATAAAGGTACGATTTCCGGGTATCCCAAGGTATAATATTCTAGTAAGAATCACAGGGAATGGCAGTCCCTAGAAAAACATCTAGAGCGAGGGAGTCATCAATGAATTCTTCTCAGTTCGTGAGTAGAAATACACTTATTATATAGTTACCGTTGCTTTTGAGAGAGTTCGCCATTATTCTCGATACGTTGGGATATTTGATGTTCGCATTTATGACACCTATTACTGATAAAGTATCATGATTGGACTATCTACTGCAACATTACCTTCGTCAAATCCTGAAGTAGCTGATTGATCTACGACTTTGGGTGAACAATGCATTCCTAGGAACGCGTGCACTGCATTTGGTTGACTTTCCTTTACCTAGTGATTAATGTCTATGATATCGTTGAAAAATCGTTGCCTTCTTGTCTAGTAGTTTCCTTATATATCATATTTCACCTGGACCTTTGCCGCAAAGATAAAGCATCGGGAAGACGACAACACTTAAGGGAATCAGGGCAGAAAGGGAAGCTGCCTACATTACTTACATGAGAGAAACATATTAACAGTCGCTGATATATTCAGCTATCTGGATGCACCTTATAAAAGTTCACAACCAAGGTGCGAGTAGAGAAAGCCCTCTCACAGACACTGGTGGCTGTACCTACTGCTGAACCAACCCCGTAATCCTCGCCTTGACACACAAATTCCCCTTCTCAGGATACGGGGTTCCAAAGTCACGCGCGAACTCAATAGTCTCTCTCGGTGTATCAGCCAGCTCCATATCAAACATGCGCATAAGAGTGGCAATAACAATGAAAAGCTCCGCATAAGCCAGCCTATACATGGCATTTAGCTACCAGACAACCGTCTTATGTCAGGAGGTATTGACTTACTGCATGCCAAGGCAAATCCGAGAACCCTTGGAAAAGTTCACCAGATACCGATCCAATCGCTCCCCCTTTTCAGCAGCTCGGATCCAGCGTTCGGGGTCAAAATCATGAGGGTTGGGAAAGATGTTGGGATCCATAAGAATGAAGACGTGGCTTGAACTGAAGAGACTCTGTTTGTGTGATAATTAGTGGTCTGGTACGGGTTGTCCTGGGGAAGGTAGCACGTACACCAGGGGGAATGACGTGTTCCTTGTAGACTAATGCCTCTGTGGGAGCTACTCTGGGCATGCGGGATGATACACCCGTTGACAGACGCATGGACTCATTGATGACACCGGACTGTATTTAGCAAGAATTAGCGTCCAGTGTCGACCAAGGTATTCGGAATAGGACATGTTACTCACCAGATAGGGCAGCTTCTCCAGCTCCGTGCGACCCATCCGCGTATCTGGTGTAGGCATCACGGTCTTCAGTTCCTCTCTTAATTTGAGCCGAATATCATCCCTCGTAAGCAAGTGATAGGTACCGACAGACAGCGATCGCGCTGTGGTTTCCGTTCCCGCGATGGCCAGAGCAAGCCCCTCGTTCATAAGCCGTACAGGCGTCCGCATATGTGCTGGCATGTGAGGCCCCGCAATGGCATCCAGGATGGCGCCCCTGCTGTTACTGACCTTTTCATCTTGCTGCACGGAAGTCTGGTTCCTCTCTAGGGCAGCCACACTTCGTGCATACAAATCCTCTCGCTCCTTCACTAATGTCACTGCAGGCTCACTTACCAGGCGCAGTAACCCAAGCGGCATTAGGCCCATGATGACCTTGATGAAGGGAAAGAAATTGAGAATATGAATCCCTCTGAAGAATGCGTTGGAGGCATCCCGTACGCTCTCATTAAATCCTTCTGCGTCGAGGTTGCCCGGGTTAAACCCAAAGGCATACTGGTAGATAATGTCTGCGGTTAGGCCTGCAAATCCGGCGTCCAAGTTGACTACGTTGTTGCTCTGGTATGCCTCTTTGTAGGTTTTAATAATCTTGTCCAAGCTATCGTGGATGAGGTACTCAATATTGGAGATGGCCTGCTTCGAGAAAAACTTATCCAGATGAGAGCGACGCTGACGATGCGTTTCAGGTGTGATGCTCGAGAAAACGGCGCCGTCGAGGTCAAACTGGGCTATTTGGACAGGGTCTTTCTCTCGACGGCGAGCACGGGAAGTGTAGATCTCTTCGTAGTTATCTGGGTCATTGATGTGGACTTCATCGGGGTTGATGCGAATGACGGGGCCTGAGTGAAGACATGATCATTAAAGAGAGGTTAATAGGGATAAAGTGGCAACACGTACCGTAGATCTTGTGCAGGCGCTCAATTTCCCAGACAAATTTTCCACCTTTGATAACATTGTAGTAGAACTCGTAACCGTAGGTGATGGCTGCTAATTTGGGGCCAGGGATTTTGTGAAGGGGGTGGAAATATAACAGATATACGCTGCGGAAGACATAGTAAGCTAATAGGCCTATACCTAGCCATGCGTATACAAACATGGTGGTGGTTGAGGAGGAGGAGGGGGGTTGATCGGGGTCGATTACAATGTCAGAATCTCACTCGGGACACAGGATTGAGACAAGCCTTAAGAGAAGGCTATAAATGATGGGAACCTCCCGACTCTTGGACAGCTGTTTGAATCAGACTGCCCTCCCAGAGTGGACTTCATGAGTCGCTTATGCAGAGCATCTGCAACTTGATTGATAGCGCACGAACCATCTGTGCCGCCGTTGCGGGTCCAACTCCCTCTCCCCGCCCGTGTGGTGGAGAGAAGACGCTTGAACAGCCAGCCACGATCAGAGGTATTATTGCTAAGTGGCACATTTGGAAGATTGTCCCGTCATTGGTCCACATCCTATCTTGTTTAGGCAGCGGACTACAAAAGTACTATACAGGGCCGGGCCGTCAGGCTTAACCCGTCCCAGGAAAGACTGAGATATTCTCCGAACCCAATGAACAATTGGCAATTTCGAAGACAGTTATATGGCAAAGTAGCAAGCCCCGAAATTGGACTCCTGTGGGTCGTGCACACCAAGACAGGATGTCCGCTTATCTGCCTTCCAAGTCGTTCGGTTCAGTTCCCTTCGGCCGTGGCTCGTCCATCTCCAGCTCCCGTCCGCCCAATGTTGCGCTTGTGTGCTGCTTATGAACGCATACTGCCTTTCAAACGTCCTGTATTGCAATGGCAAAGGTAACAATGTAGCTTCCTGCAGATAAATAGCTGTCAAAGGCATGGCACCGGTCGGCATCCTCTAGGTCAGCTTGTACCCTCCACTGATTGAGAAGCCAGCTGCTACTACCCTGGTGAGCCCATTGAACACCCGTAATATCTCCGGAATAAACCCGAAACTGCATCGGAAAGAAGGAGGTAGAAGCATGGGAGAGACAGGGAAATCAAAAAGGCTAGCGACCACGTTGAATATGAGCCAACGTGCATTACATTACACCATTAGCTGTGTTCCAGTTTACGGAATCATGTCTCTATAAACTGCACCAGGGTAAACCAAACGACCTAGAAGATAGGATCAATTTAGTTACAAATGTCACTTAGTCCGTTCCTGGAATGAAACCGGGCCTTTCTACGAAAATGTGTTATCAGTCATTCTTGGACTGCTCGGCTGCTCTTGATAGTGTAACTTTCTGTCAGAGGTAATACGGCGCAAGTCTATCGACTCCAGCCGACCTTATAACGATCTTGTTGAATATGGCAAGGTTAATATAAGCTTCAATATTTGAAATTCCTGCACATTCAGGACGAGATACCACATGTTCATCAGAGATCTGAGAAGAGAGAGGAATAATAACGGCTGGAATGCGACTCCTCCACTAGGTTGACGGATCTCGCTGATAATGTTATGTATTAGTTAAATGCTAGGCGCTGTGACACTCAGAGTGGAGAGAAAAGATAGAGACAAAAAATCCATAAAGTTTGTGTCCAGGATAGAGATTTTATACTGTTGGCATTCTTCAGAATGGACTGTAGAAACCCGTCCTATTGAGAGATGCTAGGAATGCTAGGATCTCACAATTACAGAGTCTGGGCAACAACAACCAGTCTAACAGTCATGATTTTGCTTGGTAGCATTGCCTGGCAGTTATCGGTCATGTCATGAGTCTGCGCTTCAAGCAGACTCACACGTGGGTATATCACTGCAGGATTCTCTAATGAATTTACTCATCTACGATGACGGCATTCTGCTTCATCTTCAACGTCATGACAAACGAACTCCTGAACATGATAAGTATCCCCACTTGACATAATTTACATCGAGCTTTATTATAATGAGACGGTGTAGCCTTCTCATGAATGGCTCGTGCTATTCTTATCGAGGAGTTGTCCTTCCCTCAAGTCGCCCAGTTTTCCGTTGGTATCAAAAGCCACCTCGACGGTTGAATGTGGCCATCAGAACCGCCGTGACTTCTACCACCGACGACACTCACGTCTTTCAATATCAGCCTATTGAGGATGTTGAAAAGCTAGAGAGGTACAGAAGAGGAGGGTATCATCCAATATACGTCGGGGGCATGCTGAATAATCGATACAATGTGATAGACAAGCTGGGACATGGGACGTTCTCTACAATTTGGCTTTCACGAGATGAGCAAAAGGCAGCCTGCGTAGTCGTCAAGGTCAGCGCTGGAGATGATCCCATTCACGAAGCGAAGATATTGCGTATGCTTACAGATTGCTGCCTGGCTCATACCAACGGTCGTCCCTTGATCCCCGTCATCCTGGACGGATTCGAAATCGAGGGCCCAGATGGGAATCGTCAATGCATTGTCACAGTACTTGCTCAGAGCAGTGTATCTGCAGTATTATTCTGCTGCTACTTTCAGATAGAAACGGCTCGTGTTTTAGCGGCCGTGCTTGCTCTGGCTGTTGCATAGATTTATGCTCAAGGCTATGTTCATGGAGGTAAGTGAGGAGATATCCATTCCAAGGAAATTGGTAGTATACGAGAGAGGAGCTATGCCATGAAAGGACCGCTAAAGATACACACCAGATATTCATCTCGGAAACATCCTGATATACTTACCTACTAACAGGGACAAGCTTTCAATCGAGGATTTCTATGAACAGTTTAGTAAGCTTTAAATGGAACCAGTTGTGCGACTGGGCGGACAGCCTTTCCCTCCTGGCGTTCTTACTTGTGGGACGATGTCGACCTGATTAGGGAAATCGAGTAAACGACATCCCGCCGGATGAGGCCCAGCTCCTCAGCGACTTTGGTGAGAGCTTCTCCCCTTCCGACCCTGAGCAGCGGCGACGAGGGCAGGACTGTCCCTCGCCGCTTCCAGTCGTACCGCCTGAAGCCTACTGTGAACCCGACAACCTCTTTCATTCCCCTCGGATATCTGGAGTCTTGCATGTGCCATGAATTCCATATTTGGCTTGCGGTGACTGTTCGATGCCACACTCGCCACTTGGCATGACATAGCCTCTCAACAAGTAGATATCATCGGAGAAATTCTATCTGAATGGTGGGATACGTGGAAGAAGCGTCATAAGTACTTTGAAGACATCAAAAGGCCTCGGAAAAATTGCTTTGTATTCCCATCTCTTGAGCAGAATTTTGAGGAGGATATACAGGCAACACGACAAAGAGCGAATGTGTCTTCGTTCGATAAGGAGAAGATGGCCATTTTAAGCATGTTTTGCTCGATGCTAGCAATGAAATCTGAGAACCGGGCAACAGCGACAGATGTACTGAGCTCTGACTGGATGGTGACCTGGTGATTGCCAGCTGTGAAGAGGGCCCGTGATGACCGGCAAACTGGCTGATGCAAGGTCCTCTTGATATTCCTAGCATCGACACTATGACCATCTCTCCATTAGTCTGAATCTCTGCTATAGTCATTAACATTCAACAATCCTGAGAGCATGCGGTGCCATGATTTTCTCCTGAGTTATCTTATTTCTGTAGCTTTTTCAATTATCAAATTCCCTTCAGGGTTGTATCGAAATTTATCATGCGATGGCAAAGAAAGTACATGTGAAAAGTTAGACTTGTCAATCAAACCCCAAGACTAAGGAACAGACTAGACATTAACCCTTAATTGTGAACGTTGAGAATGTAATTGGCAGCACCGCCTAGTAATCCAATCTAATTTGTCGCCCCTCAGCTCTCATGGACTGGCCACAGTGGAAAGCCGCGAGAAGTTGGGACGGGCTGGCCGAGGGACTAAAACGGTCTAGAAGCCAACTCTGAAACAGCCGACAAAGTGACCTGTCATCTTTGCTCCGGTACCAGTGTTCAGATGCGTGTTACTGCAACCCGTTCTCCGATGTGAAAACTCCGATCTCTCGCAGACTAATTTGCACTGCCGGCGATTAATTCTCCATCTTTGCTGCAATATGTAAGACTATGTCTGTACAAATGTTGGGGTGGTCCAAGTGATGTGGAGCCGAGGTGTATTCCGACTTTACATCTTATCATACCACAAATGCAGCCGAATCTAACGCCTCAACTTCCACACACTAATCGCAATATTGACTAGTCCAGGGGCAGCCGTCTGACGGGCTGACAGGTGTGCATACATGGTTTCAGTGAGATTGATTGTAGCAGATTTCAGGGGCGAGAAGTGGCACTGAACGGCAAATCAGCCTTACATCCTTACAAGGTTCACTTTTCGATAAAAACTCGACAATGCCAGAAGGAGTATAGTAAGCGACCGCGTAATTAACTAATTGCACTAAGATCCAGCCACACCATCAGAACCACATCCCCGATATTTTGGTTAGTTTGTGCCTGAATGAAATGTAAGGAATGGGTCAGTGGTAACCAGGGAAAAGATTCAGCCAAGTTGAAAGGATGACAAAGAACTGGCTGGAACCCCCTGAATGGATTGACTGGTTCCAACGGTCGCGGGCCGTGGAAAGTGCGAGAGGAAGAGACACAGAGAGAGACAACCATGCCCTAGACTGGGCCCAAAGGAGGCAATAGGGCTTTGCCGGTATGGCTGTGTGACGCTCCGCGTAACGTGACCGCCACCCTGACTAGTAATCAGACTGGAGAGTATCTACAGTCTCACACACATACACACACAATACTCACTTCAACTTTCCCAATCCAAAACTAGTGCCATGGACTAAAATTCACACCAGTGGGGGCTGTCTTTTACCCTTCAGAATTCAGATCGATCGCCTTCAGGGACGCTGATAGGGCTTAGAGGGCCTATAGTCTTACCTATTATATCATGGCGACGAACATAGGCAGCGTTAGCAGTCGCCAGTCCGACAACAACTATGGGCCCGGGGAATGATCGGCGGATTCCAGCCAGGCCAGCCCCCAAAAAGAGGATGACTCCATTATTGCACGCTGGTGACTTCAGCCAGACTGAAACATGCTCGCGTGGGTTGCTCCCCTCGATTTTCCGTCTGCTTCTGACACTCGCGTCTTTGACATTCCTTCGCCTGGCTTGTCGTGGTCTCTCTCGCTTTCATCGGGCTTCGGCCTCCCCCCCCTTGACAGCGCTCTACGCATTTCATTTCCGATGCCTTTCCCTCTCGTTCCTTTTCTTTTTCTTTCTCTTTTCTCAACTATTCCCGGTTCTTTGAAAAAGAAATATACGTCCGTTCACTGCTGCGCTAATTCACCCACTAACGTCTCAAGTCCTGGTCCAGTCCATGCGGTTTTACTTTCGTTCGACCCACCCGCTCTCCACACGAACCGGTGGACTCCAACACTCATTCACCCAGTGATTGTCAGATCCTGCCTGG
The DNA here is from genome assembly GCF_000002855.4 of Aspergillus niger. NCBI lineage: Eukaryota > Fungi > Ascomycota > Eurotiomycetes > Eurotiales > Aspergillaceae > Aspergillus > Aspergillus niger. Next base: position 1,403,698 of record NT_166531.1, read on the forward strand.
ACTGTGCAAAGCGATCTTACGTCCCTGGAAGTTCAGCCGACCAATTGCGACATCGCTCGCTAATTGGAGCTGCAGGGCAGCTTCTGGCCTCTTTTTTAGACCGTCTCTTTCCCTAAACCATTCCCAATGCCATTTTCAAAATTCATGTCCGGCAGACCTGGTATCACGGAGAAGCGGCTGTCGGCTCATCGCTTCCAGCAGCTTCCCGACATGGCCCCGGATAATATGATGAATCCCAACGACGTCACTATCGACATCCCCTTGAACCCGGTTCCCAGTCGGAATCAGACCGGCGCTCGCAAGACAAGTAGCAATGTGGGAGGCTCGCCGAATCCGTATCAACCACACGGCGATGACAAAGGCATTGACGGTGAGAAGGAGGGGTTGGTCGCGCCAAACCCTGGCATGCGCCGACGCATCGACGAAAGCACTGGACGTTCACTAGAAGACCCCGAGGATGGCACCGTCACTCGCATGGGCCGCATCTACCAGGCCATCCTGAATTACTCTGTCCTCACCCGCTACTTCATCTATGTGGCCCCGCTCGCAATTCTACTCGCCATCCCCATTATCGTGGGAGCAACGGTCGCGCAGGACGCGACTATCGGCGGAGTTACTCTGCCTTGGTTCTGGTTCTGGATTGAGATCGTCTGGATCAGTCTGTGGTTGTGCAAACTGGCAGCCAAACTCTTGCCGTACATCTTCCAGACCCTTATCGGATTTGTGAGTTCAGGAACTCGGAAATATGCTCTCATTCTACGCAAACTGGAAATGCCAATTGCAACCGTGCTGTGGTGCGTGGTGTGCTTGGTCACTTTTTTGCCTGTAAGTCTCGCTTGATCTTCCTGATACCTGCCCCCGACTAATTTCCATCTAGGTCATGACACAAAATCCCCATCAGAAAGCCAAGGGGGATACCTCTACCAAATCCTGGGAGAAGTCTATCAAGAACATCCTGTTTGCTCTCTTTGTCTGCAGCTTGATTTTCCTGGCCGAGAAAACAATGGTTCATCTCATCTCGATCAGCTACCACCGCAAGCAGTTCGATGCCCGCATCAAAGAATCGAAGCGCAATGTGTATCTAGTGGCTCTGTTGTTCGACGCCTCGCGCCACATGTTCCCCATGTACTGCAAAGAGTTCCAAGAGGAAGACGCTGCCATCTCCGACTCCATTCTTCGCTCCGCCGCCATCAAGACCCGCACTGGTAGCTCATCAGCGCCTTTGCGCCTTATCCGGGGCGTGGGCCAAAATGTTCACCAGTTCGGTAACAAGGTTACGGCGGCTTTCGGTGACGTGGCACATGAATTAACTGGCAAGCAAGTTTTCAACCCCACCTCCACTCGGTCCGTCGTCACCCAGGCTCTGGAACACAGACGGACGTCGGAGGCGCTAGCCCGGAGAATTTGGATGTCTTTCGTCATCGAAGGCCGTGATGCTCTGTATTTTGACGATATCTGTGAGGTCCTAGGAGCTGGCATGGAGGCGGAGGCCGAAGAATGTTTCCACATGCTGGATCGCGACGGCAACGGGGACATCAGCTTGGAGGAGATGATCTTGGCCATCGGGGAAGTCCGCCGGTTGAGAAAGTCCCTGAACAACAGTCTCCACGATGTTGACCAGGCGATCCACGTTCTGGACAACCTCTTGCTGACCGTGGCGGGCATCATCGCTATTTTGGTGTTTGTGTCTTTCGTGACCAGTGGCTTCGGTACCGTTATCGCGGCGGGTGCCACTTCCCTGCTTTCTCTGAGTTTCGTCTTCTCGACCACCGCACAGGAAGTGCTGGGTTCGTGTATCTTCCTCTTCGTCAAGCATCCCTTTGACGTGGGCGACCGTGTGGAAATCAGCGACAAGCCGTACTTTGTCGAGCGCATCTCCTTGTTGTTCACCGTGTTGCCGGAACGTCAACGACCACCGCATCACGCAGGTTCCGAACGTCGTCCTCAACACCCTATGGATTGACAACTTCACCCGTGCCAATGCCATGCATGAGCGCCTCACCGTGCCCGTCAGCTTCGAGACTACCTTCTCCAACGTCCAACTTCTCCAAGAGGAGATGGAGAGCTTCGTACGCGACAAGGACAACTGCCGCGACTTCCAACCAGAGGTCACCATTGATGTGGTGGGCCTGGGCGACATGGACAAGATGGAGCTGAGTGTCTTGATTTGCCACAAATCCAACTGGTCGAACGAAGCTGTCCGTGCTGCCCGTCGCTCGAAGTTCATGTGCGCATTGATTTCTGCTGTGCGCAAGGTCCCTATTCGCGCTCCAGGCGCCAGCGACGACGCCGATGATGACAAAACCGAGAAGGATGACAATAAGTCGGATGCCGGACACGGAGACCAAACCCTACCCGTCCGCCAGGTCTCCATCGCCAGCGAAGGCATGCGACGGGCTAACACTACGGCTGGCGTCTCTTACACCGAATCCCGCTCAACTGGCTTCGACCTCGGCAACTCCCCGCAGTCACTGCAGCGTCGTGGCATGGGTGCCTCCAGCTCCTACAGTGAAGGCCTCACCGCAGAGCACGCAGCCCGGTCGCAGGACGGCTCCCGCGACGGTCATGAAGTCGACCACTACCAGACGCCCGTGGGTTCTCCCGGTCAGGAGCGCCAACTCAACGTGACCTACGGACTCATGACTCGCGAACCGTCAACGGGTCGTCGCAAGGAGGGCCGTAGCTCGTACGTCGAGCCTGAACCCGAGCCCCAGCCCGTGGTCGCCCCTCGAGGCGATGTCCCGGTACTCTCGGAGCCAGTTCCTCCGCGTCATCGCCTGGAGGCGCAGCCCACGCTGCCCCAGGTCGCAGTGCCCCAGCCTCTCGCGGGGGCCGCAGTGTCCCAGCCGCCTCAGCAGCCGCCCGAGTATTACAACTACCCGGGACAGTACTACGACCCATCGGAGGACCCATACGACCCGAACCAGCCGTTCGAGCTTCCATCGATGCACGAGCAGACGCCAGACGGACGGGAGCACCCCTCGACGCACCTGACAGAAACCGAGCCAGGACGGTATGTGCCACGACGGCCGTACGAGGGAGCGGGTAACCAGTAGCCATGAGTGATGATGATTTTTCTTTTTCTCTTTTGCAAAAAAACCGGGACTTAAGACTGTTGCATATGATGTATTATTATTATTATTTTATGAGTGGACTGATCTATTAGCATGTAATTCGCAATGATATCGTACATTTGATCCCATATTATACAGCATTTAGCATCCCATGATCATGATGATATAAGTAGTTCACCGAGATAAAGGCATGGGAAAAGACTACTAAAACTTCGTCTCCTTCCACGGATACCCAACCGTATCATCCTTCCTCACCCAAATCTTCGTCTTCCGTTTATTCACCACATGCTCCACAAACGCCTCCCGCGTATACTGCGCCTTGAACTTCCGAATCCACCTGGGATCCCACAATTCGCTCGCAATCCCCAGATCCTTACAACACCGCACCAATGCATTCGACCGACATCCCTCCGTAGCAGTCGGGATTCCATCGGGAGAGAAGTAATCCTGCTCGCCGCGCGCAACTGAAACCAACCTAGCCGCAACACACAAGTAGTCAGCTTGATTCATCCACACACCTCACACCCTCACACACCCCAAGAGAACTAGGGAAATACTAACCGCCCATTACAAACAAGCGCATACTCCCTCGTCACCATCTTGGGCGTAACAATGCTCTCACTCCGAGGCACCAGACCCCATCCACCGGGTCCGAACGCCTTATTCAGTATCCGTCGGTACTTGATCTCGGGGAGGTAGAGGATGCCGTCGGGCTTGATCTCGACTTCTTCCGGGTCGGTCGGGGCGAGGAGGATGTCGGCGCATTCTTTGGGGAAGGGCGTCGCGCTGAGCCCGTGGAAGGAGCGCGTCCAGTCGATGCGGTCTTCTGTTGGGTTTGCGGGGGAGGGTGGGGTGTCGAGGAGGTCTTTGAGGGTGGGGGTAGTGGTTTTGGGGGTGGAGGTTGAGGAGGAGGAGGAGGTAGTGGTGGGCTTGGGAGTTGTTGATGTTGATGTTGTGGAGGTAGAGGTGGCGGGTTTGTTGTTGTTGGTAGTGGTGGATTGGTAGCGGGTTGTGGTGGTGAGGGAGTGGCGAAGGGTTTTGCTGAGCTGGGGTCCGCGCAGGGAGCGCGTTAAACGTGGGAGGGACATTGTAGAGGGCTGTGGTGTGGTGTTTGGGGTTGGGGAGTGGTGAGAGGTGCTTGCGGGAAGAGAACATGAAGTCAGAGCTGTATAGTGTCACGTGATTGTACGGCGATTGAGAGATCTTTGGAGGTGGAAAGTAATATGGTGAGATAGTGGAGATTCTAGTATTATTCTTATTGTACAGGGATATGTTAAGTGGTGTTCATTAAGCATCCTTGGTCTGTGTGCGCTCGTCGTTGCCCTGGCGTTTCCAGCACTCGCGGAAGGTTTCCATCTGATTCAACATTAGAGTCAGTCAGTCACAGCATAACTGCGAGGATGGATGGAGTATTATACCTCACTCTGGCACTGGCGCCAGTCCTTCTTTTCGAACCAGCAGTCGTTCATTTTCATCTGCTCCGCTGTAATTGTGTTTAGTAGCTATCTGAAATAAGCAATAAAAGATGGTATCGTACCTGCACAGCCGGTGCTGAAGATCCGCTTGTCCCTGGATGGATGGGATGTACCGTCAGCTCAACTAAACTCCCTTCCTCCGATCTTCGCATCCCAACAACTCACCATTCGTCCGGCTCGTCGTCGTCCTCCTCCACCTCCACGGGCGGGTTCTGCCTTTTCTCCTGGTCCGACATTGTGCTTGTTTGCTTGCTTGACTGCTTGATTCCTTGTGTGGTGCTCTGAGAGAGAGTTGCAGGTAGTTGCCGCAAAATGGCGACCCCCAATATGACCGGCAAAAAGGTCAACGTTCTGGTCTATTCCGGTGCGCCACTCTCCCCTCTTCTCCCCGCTCAGCATCAACGATATCCTTCACTTTGCACACAACGAATTATACGTACGATACTCTTCTTCTTACTAAGTCCTATTTGATCTCTAGGCAATGGAACCACCGTCGAATCAGTCCGCCACACCCTCTACTCCCTCCGCCGCCTTCTAGCCCCCCACTACGCCGTCATCCCCGTCACCTCCGATGCCCTCCTCCACGAACCCTGGACCGCTACCTGCGCTCTCCTCGTCATCCCCGGCGGCGCTGATCTAGGCTACGGCCGCGTTCTCAATGGCCCCGGCAACCGCCGCATCGAACAATTCGTCAAGCGCGGCGGCGCTTACCTCGGTTTCTGCGCGGGTGGGTACTACGGTTCCCAACGCTGCGAGTTCGAAGTCGGCGATAAGACACTTCAGGTTATCGGAGAGCGCGAGTTGGCCTTCTACCCTGGTACATGTCGCGGAGGGGCGTTCGCGGGGTTCGTCTATCACAGTGAGGCGGGGGCGAGGGCGGCGGAGATTTCGGTGAATAAAGATATTCTCAATGCGGGGATTGTGCCGGAGCGGTTCAGGTGCTACTATAATGGAGGTGGGGTGTTTGTGGATGCGCCCACGCTGGCTGACAAGGGAGTGGAGGTCCTGGCTAGCTTTGAGGAGGAGTTGAATGTTGACCCTGGGGAGGGGAAGGCCGCAGTGGTGTTTTGTCGCGTTGGCGAAGGGAGGGTTGTTCTTACGGGACCGCATCCGGAGTAAGGCTCTTTACCCTCCGTGGTCTAACTGTCTAGGTGATGTGTGTGCTGATGGTTGGTAGGTTTGCAGCTGCAAATCTGGATAAAAAAGCCGGTGGCCCCGAATATACAAAAGTCATAGAGGCGCTGGAGGCTGACGACAAGGCGCGCACGGACTTCCTCAAGGCATGTCTGGTCAAGCTGGGCCTGCAGGTGACGCAGAGCACGACCACCGTGCCGTCGCTGTCATCGCTGCATCTGTCCTCACAGGAGCCGGCGGAGACGGCCGATCTGGTAGCGTCCTGGCAGGAGATCATCACCAAGGATGGCAACGAAGAGATTATCAAGGACGAGAATGACACATTCCGGATTGAGAGACCCGGCGCATGGAATCTGAGCCAGTTGGAAGATTCACTCCCGGAATCGTCGCAGTCTACGGAGGGTATCGTGGATTACAACGCCATTGTCAAGCGGCTGGTGGTGCACGACGACGTGCCATCGTCGAAACTGACGCCCTACTTCAACCATCATGCCTTCTACTCCAACCTCCACCAGTACCAGTCGCAGTCCCGCGAGGGTGCATCCGAGTTTGGCGCCCACCTCGTGTACGGCGAGGTCGTTACCAGCACGAACACGATCCTGGAAAAGTAAGTGGACCTGTCCGATGACAGAAGCGAAACACAACTGACGGGTCAGAAACCCCAAGCTGCTGCGCAAGCTGCCTAACGGCTTCACCGCCAGCGCCACGACCCAGGTGGCAGGCCGCGGCCGCGGATCGAACGTATGGGTGTCGCCGGCCGGGGCGCTGATTTTCTCGACGGTGCTTCGCCACCCGTTGGAGAAGATTCAGTCAGCACCAGTCGTATTTATCCAGTATTTGGCGGCGATGGCAGTGGTGCAGGGAATCAAGAACTACGATGCGGGGTACTCGGAGCTCCCGGTCAAGCTGAAGTGGCCGAATGACGTGTGTAAGTGATACTTTCTGAAGGATGTGATCAAGGGAATGGGACGGATGCTGACCAGCCGACAGATGCACTGGACCCGGAGCACCCGGAGAAGAAGCAGTACTCGAAAATCTGCGGCATCCTGGTGAACTCGCACTACTGCGCGAACGAGTACATCTCGGTCGTGGGCATTGGCATCAACGCAACGAACGCATCGCCCACCACATCGTTGACGGCGCTGGCGGCGCGGTTCCTGGGACCCCGGGCGGCCCCGATCACGCTGGAGAAGCTGCTGGCGCGCATCCTCACGACCTTCGAGGAGCTGTATACGCGGTTCCTGCGGAGCGGGTTCGATCGGTCGTTTGAAGAAATGTATTACGCGGACTGGCTGCACATGCACCAGGTGGTGACGTTGGAGGAAGAGGGGGGTGTGCGCGCGCGCATCAAGGGGATCACGCGGGATTACGGGCTGCTGCTGGCAGAAGAACTGGGCTGGAATGACCGACCGACGGGCCGGGTGTGGCAGCTGCAGAGCGACAGTAACAGTTTTGACTTCTTTCGCGGATTGGTGCGGCGAAAGGTGTAGTGGGGGAGGCCAATGCAGCCAGTGGATTTTTAGATTTTTAGTGTAGAGCGATTTTAGCAACTAAAGTAGCATAGGACTATAGAGATCGGAAATGTTGCTGGAGAGAGATAAAGTGCCGGAAGGGCGACCGAAATGAGCGACACGCACAGATACCGCATTGGGGAAGTCGAGCGCGGCACAAAACACTTGCATTTGCCTAATTCTGTAGGTGAAACCTGCCTCGGATCTGGCACGGGGGAAACACATGTGGTTGGGTCCTTGGTTCAAGTGCCCCTGGGAACCAGGGAGTGAGTCATTCCGCGGAACATGAAATAGTTAAACCACTTGGACGATCATCTTAATAGAAAGGGGAATCAATCAATGATTGAAGGAATGAATGAATGATGAACACACAATGAGATTATTATGGTTGGGAATGACGCAGTGGAAAGTTGTGCCCTAATCATTACTACTTAGTCTAGTATGGAGCCGGGAACAACCACGTAGGCCGTACCAACCAATGCTATCGAGTCTAATATAGTACTTACTGCACCAGTACATGAAAGTAGATGGAAAGCCGTTGATGTTGGGAACCAACCAGGGTGGCTGCAGACTAATCATCCTCCAGGATGTAGTAGTATATTTCCCGTCAGCCTGGAATCCGGTTGGCTCTGCTCCTCTGAAGAGAAGGCATAGTGCTAGTGCACTATAGGCCAGGGGAATGCTTATGCAGACCCGGCGGTAATAAGAATGAACAGAGGGCGATGAAACCAGGCAAAGTCCGGTTCAACCAAGATACTTCCTTTCTCCACCCCTGAAGCCTGTCATGGCGGGCCTCCTGCTTCCATCCAGTTGGAAGCCCCGAGGCCTTCAGACTAGGGGTCGCCGGGACTCCACTGCGACGACTAATCATCTCAAGACTCTTTCCAACGGTCCATACTGCTCTTCTTTTTTTACTCTGTACTATCATGAGGATGGTTCGATCTGCCTCGGTTGCCGGTCATTCGGTTTGCTGGCAATCCTGATACTCCATCGAATTCACTTTCGTAGTCAAAACATAAATGAATCTAACTTCCCGCCCGGTACATTTATTTACCTTCATCAACCCCTCTTCTCGCCACTGGTTTGGCTCTTCTTTTCTCCTCACACACGCACTTTCTTGGGTTTCTCTTCTTCCCCCTCCCCCACTTCAACCTTCGCCATGTCGACACTTTTGTTTGTCGCAACGGCCTCCCCCATCCTCTACCTGCTATATGTGCTGCTCTCTCGCTGGCAACATGCCCAAAATGCCCGTAAATGGAACTGTGGGAGTGTGCCCTCTTACCCCGGTGATCTGCTGGGCATCAACACCCTGAAGGAGGCGCTGGCCATGGACAAGGCTCGCCAGGTGCCCACTGTGACCCGCCGGCGTGTTGAGACCATGTCCGCCCGCGAGAATCGCTATACCACCACTTTCCAATTCCGTCAACTGGGCACCGATGTCATCAGCACCTGCGATCCCAAGAACGTCCAGGCCTTGCTGGCCACCCAGTTCAAGGACTTTGAATTGGGTCAGTCCCGTCGCAACGCTCTGCACTGGCTGCTCGGCCGCGGCATCGTACGTCCACTACTACTACCTTTCCTATCCAAACCATCCCTCTTCTAACTCGTATCCAGTTCACTGCCGATGGCGACCACTGGTCTCGGTCTCGCGCTCTCCTCCGTCCTCAATTCACCCGCGACCAGATCAGCGACCTCGATCTCGAGGAGCGTCACGTCCAAGTCGCCATGAAAGCCATGCCCGTCGACGCCACCGGCTGGACCCCCGCCACCGACATCCAGACCATCTTCTTCCGCCTGACCATGGACACCGCGACTGAGTTCCTCTTCGGCGAGAGCGTCCAGAGCCAAGCCGCCGCCCTCAGCAATGGCGCCATTCCCCAAGACGACTTCCCTGCCCAGTTCGACCGCGGCCAATGGTACTCTGCCCAGCGCGCCCGTTTCGAGAAGCTCTACTGGATCATCAACAACAAGGAAAGCCGCGCGATCAACAAGGCCGTCCACGCCTACGTCGACCGCTTCGTCACCGCCGCCCTCAACTCCGACCCCGAGAAGAAACCCACCGGCCACTATGTCTTCCTGCACGGTCTGGCCGAGGCCACCCGCGACCCCGTCGAACTGCGCTCCCAGCTCCTCAACATCCTCCTCGCCGGTCGCGATACCACTGCCTCCCTCCTCTCCTGGTGCGTCCTCTTCCTCGCCCGCCACCCGGCCTACTTCTCCTCCCTGCGCGCCACCATTCTCGCGGAATTCGGCTCCTACTCGTCCCCCCGTGACATCACCTTTGCCAATCTCAAGTCCTGCCGTCCCCTGCAGAACTTCCTCAACGAGGTCCTCCGTCTCTACCCTATTGTCCCTGGTAACCGTCGCACGGCTGTCCGCAAACACCAACCCTCCCCACGGGCGGTGGTCCCGCGGGCACCGACCCCATCTACGTCAAGAAGGGCCAGCCCGTCTTCTACAGCACCTACGTGATGCACCGTCGGCCTGATCTGTGGGGCGCTGATGCGGATGAGTTCCGTCCGGATCGCTGGAACGAGCGCAAGGCCGGATGGGAGTACTTGCCGTTCAACGGTGGGCCGCGGATCTGCATTGGGCAGCAGTTCGCACTTACGGAGACGGGGTATGTCCTGGTCAGACTGTTGCAGCGCTTCGATGTGATTGAGGGCGTGGGCAAGACCAAGGAAGGGGAGATCAATATGCAGATGAGTTTGACGAATGCGCCGGGAGATAATGTGACGGTGCGGTTGCATGAGGACACTTCTAACTAGTTTCTTTGTTACTGTTACTGCTGATGATTGATTGGGATACCCAATGTCCATATGTGTGTTAGCGTATATAGATTGTGATTGGCACATTGCATTGCATTACATACATCTTTCTACATCTCATACTGTATACGTACAGAGTAGACTTCAGCACAAAGCAAGGATTCAAACAAAGTTACAAAGTTATTTTTCTTCACCGCCTACGACATTCTTCTCCACTTTGACAGGGGCGCAGTGGGGAACTCGGACAACACCGATAGGCCAATCACAGCTCATCAAATCGATTCAAATCTGCCTGTCAAGGTTGGTTATGAGCTGATTCTCAATCCGGTGAATTTTCCGTGGTTCAGGTTCACATTCACATTGACTTTGCCTCAATGTATTATGTAATATCCATACTTTTCGTGAAGAGGCGACTTATTCGTCTATAATCATTGTGTATAGTATTTCTATATGTATATACCATCTGATTCGATGTATATACATAAATAAAAGCCAAGAATCACGAAGGATCGATAGATCTAGACTTATCGGCCTCGCCGACGGTAAGCCCCGGATGCAGTCCAGTTGTCCTCGAGTGTCTCAGATTTGAGTTTACTTTTGCGAGCAAAGCGGTGTTTGTTTGTTCAGTTCGTGTTAGGTTCCAAGATTTGCTTTTGCTTTGCTTCTCTTTCATCATGATCCTTGGTTCTGGTTCGGGTTGTTAGTTCTACCATTGGTTTTCATGGACTTTTCGTCAACGGGAGCTATTTCCGCTAAAGTAAGTAGTTGCTTTTGCTTGCTTGCTTGTGGTTGGGAAGTGGACATGTCATATGCATTGCTTTAATTGGAATTTGATTCGATTGGTGTTCTAGAAAGTTTGATACGAGGAATATGGGGGAATCTTGAGTTTAGAGGGTGTGTAAGGGGCTTGCTTGCTTGCTTGCTGGCTTTTGCTGAGGGTAGACTAGAAGCTGGGGTTTCAGCTATATTTGTGCTATATTGTATATATTGGCCGTAGTGAATGGGATACTTACTTTGCGACTGTATGGTAGGGATACGAGTCAGGTGCTGTTGGCGGGCAATTGAGTAAGGACTTGAGCATGGTCATCTCGTCCAGGGATCCTTGTCATGGAGATGCCCGGACTGCTCCAGCTGGAAGCTGTTCTTGACAGCTTACCCCCCCTGCAAGTGTGAGCTTACCCCGCAGTCAGCTGCATGGATAATAGGCTTATCGTGAGGTTCAGATGATCTTTGGATTACTGTGGTCGGTGAGATTCTTGTTTGGGGGTGTACTTGGATGGCGAATCATTGTCTGGGGGGCTTATGTACATATCTCTCATGTAATACTGGCTATGCGATGGGGATAATCTGTGCACAATAGTAAGTAGTAGTACTCTATGTAACCATGGTTATATTTAGTGTTGGCATGCTGGGGTGCCTCCACCACCCACCCCCGCCAAGAAGTCTACAGCTCTGTACAATATAACTTAGGGTAGGGGTCACACACTGTAGTGTATCAAGTATAATATCAGCACAGTATTTTGGCTTTATTATTTATTCTATAGTCGGGATACGAAAGTCTGCGAGTCTGGTCCTTTATAGGAAGCGTAGCCCCTTGTATACGGTGGAAGGTGTCATGCCATACCACGTGACCACTGCGTACCAGGGAAGATAAAAAGAAGAAATATATATTTTGGGGAAATAATTTATATATGTATCCTGTACCACTCAGTAATTGATTTCTGCATTAAAGGCTCTAGGATCTAGCCTATAGGCAGGAATTGGCTAGTGAAAGTCCCGATGACCGAAGCCAGTTCGGTGTTCTCAGAAGAAAAGGACGCACTGTGTCGGAGGTACGGAGTGCCGATGACCGAACCATTGGGGGAATATTGCCCTGAATTGGCCCTTAGGTTAGTGAGGGTCATCTTGGCCGTCGCGATCGACGTATCTTCACAACATATATCTTCATGCCTATTTCTTCCTTTGTCCTGCTGCAACCTGTGTTTCCATGACGGATGATGGACCCGTTGGGTAATAGAGTAACAGGGCACCGTCGCGCGCTGAAATGCACCTACTGTGCACGGTCGTTTGCGCGGACTGAACATCTTACACGGCATGAGCGCTCTCGTTAGTCAATTATTCCGCCAGACCCTCTGCACCAGCGGCACTGACTCTACCAGACCGAAACGAAAAGCCGTTCAGCTGCAATTACTGTAGCGCAACCTTCACGCGGAAGGACGTGATTAAGCGTCACCACCTCCGATACCACCCCACTATCCCTGAAACGGTTGGAGCAACTACAGCCTCTCGTGTGCTGGATAGCTCGCAGCTGGCGCCGTTGGCGATTAACTCACCTCAGGAGCTAATCCTCAATTGTTCGGAAGATGTTGGTTCCGCCGATACGGCTCTGAACAACGATGAACATTCCCCAGGCCTGTTTATGGATAACTACACTCTCGACGCTATTCTCGCGGACTTTGACTTCCAGCCAGCTCCGAATGTAGAGTTTACTAGCAACCCCCCTGGTTAGGCAGACGTGTGACCCCGCGGGCCTTGCCGAACTGACGGTAAATTCTAGGCACTGTCACGTCCAGTCGCCTCCCAGCCCAGGCGCGGGACCAGCTATCCTGGAGAGGTTCTTTGGAACTGTCGGAGAAGAAGAGAATGCAAGTATATACTGAAGCAGAATCCGTATTAAAATCCGTAGGTGCCAATGCTACCACAATGTTCAGCCTCACTAACATATTGCCACAGGCAGGATTCAAGCATCTTGGCGATTTCCCTTCTCGATTGAGGTTGGAGCGGTTTCTCGTGGCTTTCTTCGAATTTTTCCTTGATTACCATCCGTTTCTTCATGTCCCGACTTGGCGGGCTGAAGAGGCCCATTCTTGTCTTCTGCTGGCCATGCTGGTGATAGGCGCGGGCTGCTACAAAGACTATGATATGGCTCATGCCCTGTACTGCGCCGGAAGGCACTCCGTCATGACGCATGTATGTCTGTGATGTACACACTACTCAAGCTTTCTTGCTAATTGAGTTGAGATTCTTACTTCGTCCACATCCGAAACACCTCTCTGGGCCACACAATCGCTGGCTATTCTGATATCCTACGGCACTCGTAGCGGAGATCAAGAACTTTTCCACAACGCAGTGTCGTGGACGTCAACTCTAGCAAATGTATGATAGATCCCGCAACATATCACGGAATCTATCTTAAACATGACATGGACATTTAGGTTATCCGCTGTACGGGCCCACAAAGGAAGCACCGCGACTGGGAGCATGAATCCGAAGAACTGTGGGAGGATTGGGTTAACAACGAAATGGCCTTACGGTAAAAATCCGCAACCGCTGGTTGTCGCAGTTTCCATCCAATACTTATTGGATCTTATAGGACTAAATGGGCCGCTTTTACAGCCTTAAATGTTTTGACTGTTTGTTTCCATGTCCCTCCCGCACTCCTGGTGCATGAAATGAGCAACGTCCCGTTACCGTGCAAAGAGCCTGAGTGGGCAAGCCCTACTATGGAGTCGTGGCTAAGGGCGAGGCTGGCCCGCATTCAGAGTCGTCCGTGTTTGGGTGACGCGCTGGCTGCTCTCCTGTCCCCGTCCCCTCTGCCGACGGATGCTGTCAGCGTCTTCGGAACATATGTACTTTTGCATGCGGTTCTGCAGAAAGCATGGGAATTCCGGCAAAATATTTGGCTAGAGTCAGCAGAGCTCACGAAATTTTAGAAAAGTTCGAAGTCACACTTCGAAGATGGCACACCTGCTGGGAAGGCAACGTGGAATCCTCCGTCTCACCACGAAATCCGTACAGTGCCGTCACGGCTAACCCTGCCGCACTGTTTCGCCTGGCTTATACGTGGATTGGAGTCGACTTTACCCCAGTGAGGACCGCTATCGCCTCCCATAGCTCAGAGACTATAGAGTTGAGCTTCAAGCAGCTGGTGATCCCAATTTCGCAGTCGGATCTTACGATGAGAATTGTCGCACACGCAATCGGCGCGCTGAGCACCCGCGTCAAATTAGGAATGGCGCTGCCGGAGCAACGGCTGTCGTGTTTTCAGAGTTTTGAAGTTCATCTCTTCTCTATAGAATGCTGTGAGTGAATATATATCCCCCCCTCAGTCAAGTCAACCCACCAGGTCATACACCCGGCTGACGACAATTGCGCTTAGGCCTATTTTCCTACCACTGGTTGAAAGAGACACAGAACCGTCTCGAACTTGAGTGGTCACCTGAGGAGACAGCAAGGATCAAACAGGTCCGTGAGATCTTGTCGGAGGTAGATCTACCTGCAAGCCATGCTCAGAAGTCTGATGCTGTTCGTTTAATATACGCGTGGGCGTTGATCTTAAGTCGTCGGGCTGTATGGAAATTGCAGAAGATCGTGGCAGACTCGCTGGAGCGGTATGCAGATAGCTTATAGCATTCGGAAACCTCGGCATTAAGCAAAGGTCTATCGAAGTTTCCATATTGACGGTGGGGTCCGGCTTGGGGGTTTCTTCGGTGGGGTTTCTTCGGTGGGGAATGGCTTAGGGACTGTTTAGCTGGCGGGGTACTGGTTGAAGGGTCTCCTAACGACCTAACTAACTGCCTGGCGATTATTCATTGGGCATTACTTCTCATTGCAATATGCTATGTGCTTCATCTTACAGCACAATAGCTCATTTACACAAGTAACGTTAGTGCGAGGCTCTCTAATGACTAATCCGCTCCGTAGGTGTCTTCTCTGGGCTCAATGCTCTCAGCTACTACCTACCGCATTGCTGTAACCTGGTCATTAATGCGGTGGATTTACCACCAGCCAATAAAAAAGAGATTATGTCCGCTCCACTGTGCCCTAGTAGGTAATTTTTGACCCCAAATGCCAGATATAAAACGTCCGACTCCAGCTCTAGTATCGCCCATTCTAGCCATCCTTGTCTCACGCAACCTTGCAGTTCACCCCGGACGGTCCCTACTAGCCTCCCGCTCATGACACTCTCTGGCCGTGTAGTCGTCGTCACCGGCGCCTCCAAGGGCATCGGGAAAGAAATCGCCCTGCGAGCTGCTGCCGAAGGCGCCAATGTCGTCATCAATTACCTGTCGGATATCAAAGCTGCAAATGCCCTGGTTATGCAATTAGGACACGACCGTGCTCTGGCAGTGCGGGCTGATACTTCCAATATCAACGAGGTAGACAGCTTGATCGAGGCCACTGTGTCTCGCTTCGGAAGAATCGACATCCTAGTTCCCAACGCGGCTTACGTTCCGGATCGAACCCTGCAGAACGTCTCCGAAGAAGATTTTGACCGCGCCTTCGCGGTCAACGTCAAAGGACCTTGCTTCCTAGTACAGGTGCGCTATTCCATTACACCGACCGTATTGCCCTGGGGTGAGTATGTTGGGGGAGCAAAAAGCGGTGCTGACGGTTCTCAGAGAGCACTACCTCACATGACGTCCGGTGGCACGATTATTTTTATCTCCACTGACATGACCGACGCGTCCACTGTGATGCCCCAATTCCTCCTCTATGTGTCGACCAAGGCGGCATTAAATCAAATGGTTAAGGTGCTTGCACGCGACCTTGCCGCTACGGGTATCCGAGTGAATGCGGTCTCTCCGGGTGCAACAAGCACCGAGTCATTCCACAAGGCTATGGATGAGAACAAGGCCAAGATGCTTGCAAGTCACCATCCTTTCAACCGCATTGGGCGCGCGGACGAGATTGCCGCAGCTGTGAGTCTTCTGTGGAGGAAGGACAGCGGCTGGATCACTGGCCAAGTTCTGCGAGTAAACGGGGGCAGTGTTGTCTGACCGGAGAGGGGGGGAGGTCATTGGCAGTGGGAGCGCATGGAAAGATAGAACTGAGAGCGACTTGCCTACAGTATTCTGACAACTATCATCTATATCACATACCCTTTAGCTATGTAAAAAACTGTGCCTCTCAAGTAACTTGCATCTTCCGACTTCAATCCACCTGGTAGTGTAAAGTACACCCTATATTCCATGTAAAAAGAATAAAAATTGAGTGGCCTGCGTAAGGTCACCGGTGGCAGCATTGATCTAATGGGGCACCCGGAACTCTCCCACCTCGATAACGGAATTTCATATAGGGTCGCTCCCCTCCATCCACCGCCAACCCCCAATTCCCCACCCCCCTCTGGAATGGTAGGGTCAAGTGGGGTATCGGAGATATGCCTTTGTCGAATATCCGAGACCCGAGCTGCGCCAATTGCCTGTCGTAATGGAATCCAGTATGAACAACGCCATGGTTTCCAAGTTGATAGCGTGGTCCCGTTATATGCTTGTATTATAGGAGACCCAATAGTGGACGGTATATATATAAGCGTGTTGCTGACCATGATAGTCAACCATCCGAATCCAAAGAACCGCCTGTCAAACCTCTGGAAGTCTCTCCCGATATCTATCTTTGTCATCTTGCGACGATGTCCATCAACGCCAGTAACTCTGGACAAAACCCTGTCCAACTTCCGCCTCCGTCCCAACTCAGGGACCTGCCACCAGCCCCTATCTACGATGTGACCAAGTTCCCCGACGAGAGAAGTCAAAAACTACGTGCTCTACTTCAAGCCGGTCATGTCAAAGTGGCTCCGCTACGCGACCCTGAATTGATCCTCCATAGCCATCTCCTCCATGTATGTTGACGTCGCGCGCCTGCTGCATCATTCAGTCACCACGAAGTGATGGCACCTAACACAGCCTGCAGTTCTTGGGTTCAGCATATGGTCTTGGAGCCAGCAGCGACCAGCTAGAGAAATCGTACGAGCATGAGATCACCCAGCTTGTGCCTATTGCCCGTGGCTTTATCCGCGGAGATGTGATCACCAAGGACAATTGGAAGGATTTCCTAGCCCAAAAACAGTACGTGGAAAGACCTAGAGAACCCTGGCGACAAAAGAGCGAGGCAACTCTTGGCTGATCACCCTGAGCATAGGTATACGGTTGCGTATCAGGACTTTTTCGATCGTGAAGTCGAAGAAAGACAGGGCGATTGGGGTAAGGTCCTAGAAGAGTACCTGTATACCGGGCCTCAACCGCTCATTAATGGCTGCACTGGAGGACGTGAGTAGCCTAGTCTTGTTCAAATCGGACCACCACATGCATCTCAATACGCTAACCTGCACGCAGTCGGCCATTCTTTGATCCATCTGGCGTATGCGTACGAATTCCGCAGTAAGGAGGTGGCAACTCAGGCCTTGAGCCAGGGCTGCACGGAGTACAACCCACTGCATTATCTACTGGATCAGCCTCCATCAGACAGTGCGACGTACAAAACAACCTCACTGTCCGCCGTGTTCGAAAGGATACGCACCGATGTGCGGCTGGACGGGCTCTTCTCGGAGCCTGGGATTGCGAACCTGGAAGTCTTACAGAAACCGGACCACCTCGCTATTGTGCTGGAACACTGGACTGCTTGGGAGGTGAATGATCCGTTGCGGTGTTTTGAGGAGTGTTGTGACCTATCGGTCATCCTTGCACTAAGCAACGGTAACCCTCATGATTCTTTCGATTTCTACAACGCACATATCATGACGGTAGCGCATGCGCTACGTATCTTGTGGCACTATTTTCCACTGCAACAACGCGTTTCCGTCTTGCGGCAGTATGCCCTCTTCGGGATCATGACCTATATCTGCCAGCAGCGTCCACGCTTTGACTTTGAGATTATAGAAGCCGTTAAGCTAGACGGCCGTGATTGGGACTGGGTGATCGATACAGCATTGCCTCATAAGTGGGCTTTAGATGTGCACTTTTTCAAGGTGATCCGTGCCGCCAAGGCCTTTGAGGAGACCTTTGGCCGCAAAGATAATTTCTATCTGAAGGCTGCGGTTAAATATGTGACGGAGTTTCGAGGGTGGGAGGGATACGGCAAGGGCGTGGCTGGATTTATTCCGAGCCGGGATGGATACAAGCCCGAATAAAGTCATGCAGTCTCATGACTTGTGAACAACAGTGAAGATGTAACTACTGTGAGTGATGAGAGTACAGTAACAGAATATAGAGAACACGTTGATGTACGGACGCGACGACCTTTCCTTCTCGAGGATTGTGAAGAACATAAATCCCAAAATCTTAGCTCCAGATTGTTGTCGAGGTCTCTGTTCTAAGCCCATGCATCGATGTCTTGCGCATCTAACCCGCCTTGTCCGGATAATTGTAGGTCATCTCGCGAATCAAACAAGGGTCCGCGAATAATTTGATATAAGGCTATAACTAACATAACTCCCGGTTGCGCCGGCCACCCGCCCGGGTCAGCCACCTGTGTAGTTCTATACAAAGGGACAAGTCTTTCTTAAATTGATATATCTGGACCAGTGTAAGAGATGTTACTCGACAACTACTTATATATATATATATATATATATATATATAGATATATCAGATTAAAAAATATTCATTAGATATCGTCTTGAAAATTTTCTAATTATGATAGGTTACTGTTTCGCTATTAAAAAATTTGTATTTTATTCTCATCATAATCAGCGCGCTCTGAAAATATGAAACAATACTAATAATAATATTTATTATCTTTAATTAATATACTATATAAGTTAGTAACTATTTTTGGAGAAACTTCTGTATATATAAAAACTGTAGCTGTAGTATATCTTATTTTATCTTTCTAAGTAGCGCCAGTAATATAAACATGCCAATGACTTAAATCTAGTTTGAGTAGTGAAATATAGTTATAGATTATAGAATGATATGTGGAAGTAACATAGCCTCCAGAGAGCTCAACTTTGCGAGACTTGTGAAATTTGTGGCACGCGAAGCCCGAAGCAAGAGACAAACACTAGTTTGCAATGGCAAAGGTTGTGGGAAGACTGAGATTATAGGGAACAATGAGACGCCTTGAGAAATCCAATGGGGAACTGTGTGCAGATCATCTTCGGAGTGCTGTGGCGATGGGCGGGATTCCTTCGGATGACTGCCGTTACCTAACGGTGACCTTACCCCACCGTTAGTGCCTGTTTGTGTCGGTTGGATTGGGGTTCTCACTATAGACGTTTTCGAGCTGTTTTCGGCGGGAGAAATGGGGTGGTTCCACTTCAACGTACTTCCGAGTCTGGGCATGAGCAGGCAGGCAGTATGGACCACCAACCTTAAAAAGAACAACGACCGTTGATGTAAGGGGGTGCACCCCGATTGCAAACCCTTTCTGCAGCAACCAACAATCTCTTCCACGATGGCTTTTCCATACAAAAAGATACTCCTTATCGGAGCCACTTCGGGTAAGCAATGAAGTCGTCATGCTTCTATGCCCCCTCTGGAACGCCGGGACGACGAGCAAGTATCTTTTCATGGTTAACGGAGTTTCCCAGGCATCGGTCGTGCCTTAGGTGCCAGTCTGATCCAACATGGCCGCTTTGTAATTGCAGTCGGTCGGCGGCAGGAAAATCTTGATCGCTTTGTCCAAGAACATGGCACGGAGAATGCAGCCGGCATTCAGTTTGATATCAACAAGCTGAATGAAATCCCACAGTTCGTGAAAAGGTAACTTCCCCGTCCGTCTCGGAAGTCACTCCCATAACGACCTGCGGCGTGCTGAGTATGCTCCCCATTGTCTGGCTAGTGTCACTTCGTCCCATCCGGATCTGGACTGCGTCTTCGTCAACTCGGGAATGCAACGGCGGTCGGTCTTCACAGAACCGGAATCAATCTCTATCGATGAGATCCAGGCCGAGATGACTGTGAGTGAGAGCAATGGCATTCAACTACGGTGTATTCTTATACCAAGTGATTCTCTTGCCAGGTCAATTATATCTCTTACGTCTCACTGACGAAAGAGTTCCTGCCGTTTTTCATGGCTAAAGAGAACTCACCGACTTCGTTTATATTGTATGTCCCTGCCTTCATCTCGGCACCCGTTTATTAACTCGGAGACTTCAAAGCACCTCGTCGAATCTTGCCCTGGTTCCGATCCTTCGCTGCTCCAACTACTGCGCTTCAAAGGCTGCACTTCACCAGTGGGTCTTGTGCCTACGAGAACAGCTCAGGGACACCAACATCAGAGTAGTTGAGATTTTTCCGCCAATCGTACAAAGTATGCATTATCTGACGGGGACTGTTTCTTGACTCAACGCGGGACAAACAAGGCAAATCACTAATCGTGGGTTTTCTGTAGCCGAACTACATGATGAAAAGAACCAACCTGATATGGCCCACATGCGTGGTCGGGCCTTTGGTATCCCCGTCGACCAATTCACTACAGAGGTATGTTCCTCCGGAGCCGGTTTCTCCCTGTCCTGGCCTCCCTGTGACTGATCTCTAAATCGATGGCTCAGGCGATGAAGAAGCTTTTGGCCGGCGACGACCAGATCCCCGTAGGATTATCTACCATTGCTTTCGACAGCTGGGAGCAGCAGCGCCAGCAAGCTTTCCATAGGGTGGTGGAAATGATGAGGAAGGGCGAGTCCTGACGTTTCCCTACTGTCAAATGTCGGCCTTCATTGTTAGGAGTTTTACATGTGTTTTCTCCATCATAATTAGAGTCCAGAATGCTTAGTCGATCCCCACTATTGGCCTATCCGCGCATTAAGTGTCATACGTCGCCGACCTAGTTGTATTGAGCGGTGTCTGGACAGGGCCTTGAAGTTATGTAGGCACACGTTTCCGGTTCACCTTGTCCATTCGAGGTTGGTGGGGTCGAACCCCACTCCCGGGATATGCGCGCGCCCCCGGGCCCCTATGTATGTCGTAAGTTATATGCCTGAGTTATTGCTGTAAGGCTCAATTATGCCTCATCGCTTCGGTTTCCCGCAGGAAAAGTGGTTTCTCGAGGTATATACCCCGTCTACACTCAAGCACCATGCGCATGAAGACGTAATCTAGGCCCCTTGTTGCCCTATCGCCCTTGGAATTTTCGGAAGGAAAGTAGCGAAGGAGTACATATGAAATTTTGGATAGGATGGTTTATACCCAGCTGTAGAGCGAACGCACGATGACGCCTTGTGCGCCTGATGAGGGGGGGAGATGGTTTATAAAGACTTGGCGGGGTTCTCTTACTCTCTTTCTCTTGATCTAGATCAAACTCCCCAAGAACAAGTACGCCCTGAACTGCGTAAATAACTACGTGTAGTTGCTCATACGATTGGGCTAGCTTTCAATATTGAACGTCCGGGCTCCTTTCCATGCGGAGTTGAAGGGCTTCGTCCGAGATCAATTTGCAAGACGGGTGAAAACAGACCGGTATGCTCTACTGGGGAAACTCAATTACATCAGGTGGAACTGCTCAGTGGGGTTGAAATTCGCAGTCACATATACTGGAGAGCGCTCCGCCTTTCCTGGCATATTCTTGAGAGAGTGCTTATTAAAGGCCCTGCAACATTTCCACCGCCGTAAAGTTGACTCAAAGCTCATTTGATTGTCTAATGTCGGTGCAGGGTTACTCCAACTGACATATTGCCTCGCCAGGCAAGAGCCCTCACACACACCAATTGTATGGAGCCTCGCTCCCCTTGGGCTTCTGGATGGTCATCTCCGATTGATAGGCTTGCTGTACATAGCGTCCCTCATCTAATCAGCCTCTTTGATGGAGACCCGCTTCCGGAAATGCTCCTCCACCGTCATCGGCTTTCGACCAATCAACCATTCCAGCACATTAGGATTGCCTTTGATACCATAAATGTCATAGTAAAGCTGCAGTCGATGGATACCGTCCCGTGTGGTATGATGGCAACCACCAGCATCCTTAGACACCAAGGACTGCAGCCGCTCAGCGGTCTCGTAGAACTCCTGCGTCACAATACCGATGCGTGTACCTGTTATATGACCGAGCGTGGCGACGATATCTCGATATGAGGTGGGCCTGGTTGAACAGATCATGTACTCGGCGAGATAATGCCTTTCTCTTTCCTCAATCACCTTGGCAAAAGCCTCTGCTAGGTCCTGTAAAATGGTGAACGAGAAGGCCGTGTCTGGATTAAAACTTGCGCGGAAGAGAGGTTCCGCTTGATGCAGCAACGTTTCGACCGGGAACATGTCGAGAAAATGGCTGGGCTGAAGAATCGTGTAGTTGAGCCCTGATTCAATGAGGTATTCCTCAACGTAGCGCTTGCAGTCATGGTTCATCAACTTCCGAAGCTGCGGGTGCAGCACAGAGGAGTAGATGAAGTGCTTAAAAGTCCCGTTCCGGGCCTCATGACGCGCGGCTTCAATCATGGCATAGCCAATTTCTGCTTCCTGCGGATGAAATGCTGGGGCAATATATACGACGACTGTAGCACCGGCCAAAATCTGGTCTCTGTATTCTGGCTTGGCTATATCGCCCTGCACCACCTCGGCCTCCGGATAGCGCGACTTCAGATCCCTCTCGGAATGAACGCTGTGAACAGCGAGGCGGAGCTTCCTCCACCTACGGTAGAGGAGCGGGATCAGATGGGAACATTGCTTACCACTTGCGCAAGTGAGAAGGACAATGTCATTTTCAAGGTCGATAGCCATGGTCGTTTAGCCGCTCAACATTCGGTCGTTGAAGGGACAATGGAAAGAGAGTGAATGCCAGTTTCCTTGTAACAGAGCTAGGCTGAAATATATAGCCCTGCAGAATAGCGGTAACGTAACTCCCGCCCGCGCCGACCACCCAGTACACCGCCCAACGCGTTTCTACATGCAACCACTCTTTCTATCAAAGGCAGTGAATGAGCAATGAGTAGTACAGTGATTCTAAGGCGGTGTGCTAGGGGTGGCCGGTGCGGCCGGGAGTTACGTTAAACGAACATTCACTGCGTCATCCACCCCGATGAAGTCATGGAGCCTATGTTCACGCGGCTGGTGGGGTGGTGGGGTAGGGCCCGTTAATGCGTGCCTACTTCCACATCTCCCCACTCCTTGACCCCAGCACCCTTAGGTCACTCTACTAGCCAATGAGGGTAGTTAGATGGTACAAGACTGGCTCTCTTCACGACTAACCCTGATGGTATTCACTAGGTTATTGCCCCTGGATGTGCCTCGGAAATATCCTGTCCCCATCCGGAAGCTGACAACTACCTCGTACATATTCAAGACGCGCAAGGTCCCCGTCCAATAATGTAGAATGTCAACCAAGAGACCGCAGAGTCGGGCATAGCCTCTCAGCACTTTTGAAAGTACATTCTTATTCCGTAATAAGCGTTACATCTACATTGACTGGCGTACGATTAGTCGTTTATTTCTCTCTTGAACAGGGAAGAACCACCAGGGCATTGTTCGAATGGAAGTCCAGATGGAACAAGGCCTCAACCCCCCTCAGCCCTAGAATTGTCGCATTCTGAACGACTTGTGCATGTTTTCCTCGTCAGTGCCTTGACGCTGGTAATGTACATCTAGTCTATCTGCCCAGGTGACGTAGGCGCTATTATGGATATTAGCACATTGCTTCCACTAGGCATCAAACAGGTTTATCTTTACAACTGTTTCTACACATGCATGGCTTATATGAGGGTCTGGACAGAGGTATAGAATATCTTTCGCCACGTTACTTGAGACGCAATCTATTCAACCATAATCAGTTCTGTTTTCCTTTGCTTATGCAGCCAGTGACGGAACCAAAGAACAGCAGCATCCTTCGCCCTTTCTGCACCCAGCATTTCCTCCCTGTCATTGAGGTTCCCGCGCGTTGCAAATCCATGGGTTAATGACGGAAAATACTGGTAGTCGTAAGGGATGCCTAACGTCGGCAAGACCTCATTGCTGAATGCCTTCAGCTCCTGCGTAAACTGAGGGTCATGTTCTGGTGCCATGATCTGGACAGGAACGTCAACCTGCCGGATCTCCTCCGGCTCTAGGAACGTAGGATGTGCTGTGGAAATGCAGTCAACCAGTCGAACATCTTTAGCTCCGAGCCGAAAGACCGCCCAGCCACCGAAGCAGAACCCGATCGCGCCAAGAGATGTATACCCGTGCTCAATACGTAGAGCTGTGGCACAGGCGAAGATCTCCGGCTCTCTGATAAGCTTCGTATTGCGGCTCAAGAAGCCAGGGAGGTCGAGTTCGTTCCATCTTGTCTCGTCGAGGAGGATGTCAAGGGGCAGAGCCTCGCCTCCGAAGCTAGCATGGATAGAAATCATGCGTGAGAAGAGTTTCTCCCATTGTGCGAGTGGCTATAAGGAAATACTCACAAATCAGGGACGAAGACCGTCGCACCAACCTCTTCCGCCAGATGGTCCGCCAATATGCGAGTATTGGTGAACGTCCACCCGAAAAGGTCGTGAATCAGTAGGATAGCAACATTGGATTCCGTTCCAGTCCTGTAACAATTCCTGCCAGCGAGTATAACCTCTTGGCCTCGAGGTGTGCCATTCCAGCGAAACCCCCTCAAGCAACAGTCACTCATCCTCGTGGCCTGCGATGGCTGACGATCAGTTTGACAGGAATTGAAAGCAGCCCTTGTAACAGAGGGAAGTACTTTGCAATGAGCCCGGGGTATCACTAGGTACTCCCGGAGTGATATTGTAGGTCCCCCAAAGAGTGACAAGCACTTCTCGGCTACTCGCAGAAGCCGAGCCTCCGCTTACAAACCGGGCAGAGTCTCAGATTGCTGGGGACGGCGCGGGTAGATTACGCTGATACAAAATCCGTGATGACCCAAGATATAGAGCTCGGTCTTCCGACACAAGCTATCTCCGTCATCCTCCCGGAGATAGGATGGCTTTTGGACGAACTGTGAAGTTGGATATACAGGTATGCCGTCACCAAAACCATGAGAGTGTAAGAGGTGTGTAATGACAGACAACAACATCATGCCATTAAGCTATTGTATTTTCCAAAGTCCGAAGGCCCGAAGGCCGATGGTTCAGCCAAACTAGAGCAACGGGCCAGTCAGTACCCCTAACTCTCAGCCGTAGCATTAAGGAGTCCAGAGATCGAAAACATCACGCGGTTGCAGCCCTTCATAGAATTCGCTATTCATCCAAGCCCGCGCTTTTGAATTTGCATTCCGTTCTGGTCTCTTCGGTTCCGTTAACCCTTGACGTTGCAAGAATTACTATTTCAATATGACTGTGAATGGCCCCACGACCACATTCCAAGGCGTTGTCGTCGTTGGTGCCGGTCCGGTGGGACTTCTGATTGCTCTTCGACTTGCGCAAGCTGGCATCCGTGTCCAAGTCCTCGAAAAAAATCCCGATTTGAACGACGCTCCACGGGCATCTGGTTATTTCGGAGGCGCTTTATTGGCTCTGAAGAAGGCAGGAATACTGGACAAGGCGCTTTCCCTTGGTTTTGCGGGGCGAGGGATTGCTTGGAGAAAGCCTTTGGCCGACGATGGCCTTGGGAATAAGCGTATGGGAGACATCCTTGCTCACCTCAGTTTTCCGAGAGACAGTACCACTCTAGATGGAACAGATGCTATTCTGTATCTCCGTCAGTCTGTACTCTCAGAATTGATCTTCAATGAGGCGATGCGCTCTGGATTGGTCGAAGTCCACTTCAATATGGAACTAGTGGGCTTGGAAAATCAGCCGGATTCTGTGGTAGCTACGGCGCGAGGAAGTGATGGCACTACTCGCCTGTTCCGTGGGTCGTTCCTGGTGGGGGCAGACGGTGGGAAATCCGCGGTTCGTAAACATCTGGGAATCCCCTTCAAAGGCCACACGTGGCCAGAGAAACTCGTGGCGATAGATGTCCTCACAGAGGGCGCGGCTCCTGATCCTCAATTTCCAACCTCTATGATCATTCATCCAATTCATTTCGGCGTCATCACCCCGCTGGAGAAGCCCCAAGGGGGTGAAAAGACCCTGTTTCGCTGTGCAGTGGCTTTGGATTCAAAGGATACCCGTTCTGACGAGGAGCTATTGTCAGAGGACAGCCTATCCTCTCTACTGGGGGAGATGATGCCTGGGCCGAGACCATTGCCTGCCCGGGTGGTTCGCTCTTCCCCATACCGGATCCATCAACTCTGTGCCTCGACATTTCATCGAGGCCGATGCATCTTGGCCGGTGACGCAGCTCACCTGAACAATGTAAGCGGCTTGCTCCCATGCCATCCTACCATGTCGTCTGGATAATTGACTCGTAGGGTAGCCAGTTGGCGCGCTCGGCTTGACAACCGGTATCCTCGATGCTGAAGCTGCTGCAGATGCTTTAGAGCTTATCATCAATGAAGGGAAGCAGTTGGAAGCGCTGCGCATATACTCGCACGCCCGTCAGAAAGCCTTCCAGACTTTCGTGAATCCTGTCTCTACGGCCAACAAATTGCGTATCGCCAATGATCCTGAGGCCGCCACTGAGGACTGGTTTTTGCGGGCAATGCTCGACCCTACTCCTGAAACTATCGAGGAGTTTACCAAACCCTTTTTCGGCATCTGGAGAACGAACATGCGCGAGGAGATGCGGCGCAGACAACTCTAGACTTGATACAATGTGTCCACTGGGTCGAAACCAATTAGTGTGCTTTAGTCGTGTTGGCAAAAAGACTAGTTCACCCTGTTCTATCTTATATCAATGGGCGAACGCCGAACCTGAATCCTCAGAGGTATCCTTGACATACACGATAACAGCTCGGGGGCTGGGCCAGGTATGTAAGTGGCAGCCAGAGCGAAGTGGGTTGGCGAGCTAGTGATAGAAAGAACAAGATTCACCTGCTAAATATTGATAGCGATCCAGCGCTAAACAATAATGTACTTAGTTCTGTATTACCAGTAGCCTGAAAAATAATAAGCCACTCGTTCAACACTCACGCCTGGGTGAAAAGCATCAGTGATTAAAGCTAGCCTTTTTTTCTCGCTGCAGGACGAAACGCGCAGAGGAATTCTACTTAAAGGATAACGCTTTTGGTTCGCACTCCGCGTATTTCACTGATAGGTGCGTACGGGCCCGTAAGGGGCGCAACCGGTGAAAGAATATGAAATCAACATAAATAATTCGGAAACTTCTTTGACCTCCACTGAAGAATAACTATATCGATTTCTACCGCCCAATATATTCCAAATATGGATCCATCCCCTCGTTGTTCCCTTGAAACTGTGCCCGAAGACATCACGCCTGCAGACCATGAGATCCTACTGCGCGGCGGCACATCTTCTAGCATTTAATGATTTCCTTCACGCTTGCAAAGATCAAAACGCGCATCTACAGATCTGTATCACCAGTTAAAGGATCTAACGTACGAAGTCAGCTACCTTAAGTCCGAGCTTCAGTGGGAGAAAGAATCGAAGTAGATCCTCTTGTGTTTCCAGGACGACATGTTCCGTCTCTTCCATCAGCTGGAAATGTCTCTGGCTCAAGTCAGCGCAAGATTGGAGGACTGTAAAAAGTGTTATTATGAAGCATAGGGCTTTTCCACTACCCCAACTGAAGAAGGAATGATCTAGGTAGCTCAGGACTATCGAGTACCGTACGACTTGTACCCGATGATATGGTATGCAAGCGAATACATCACTGGCAGTAAGCTAAATATCGAATACTTAGCCCCCATAGAAGAACCGCAGCTGCGTTCAGTCTATTGGAAGACCATAGTGTCTGGTGAAAGGACGATTAAATCCGAATAACTGCCCAGTAACATAGAGAGTGGCCTATATTGGTCAAACATCTGAAGAGGAGCCTTCTATGCTTGCGGCCTCATTTGATGTCAAGCTTAGCACGGATAAAAGCGTGTTTAGTATGTGTAGGCTGTTTCTTCCCCTAGTCTAATTTGAAGTGCTATGTTCTTCGTTCTATCTCGTGCTAGTGTCATCATACTCTTAGAAGACTCTAATTATTCTATATCCTCCCATATCTAGATCTGGACTATATAGGCGTCAATTGAGTGGCATGGTGATTATTGGCAGTATAAAGATATTTGTCTACATTATAAGCGACTGATGGCAACGCGCCCACCTGACTATTTCGGTAGACTTGAATTAGCAGGATACTGTATCTTACGGTTAATATATAATTAGCGCAAGAATCAGCGATATAACAACGCGGAATAGCTATCCCTGGCTGAAGTTCTGCCCTTCAATCTTCGAGGTGTAATCCAGCGGCAACATCCGCTGAACACGTGCGGGAAGGAAGTCCCCGACGAACTTGTCGACGCGACGAACTCTGTATGTTTTCAGAGTAACCTCAAGTATCCGCGCCTTCCGGGTTGACAGCATAAGATGATATCAGTGTAATATAATAAGTAAGCAAGTAAGCAGGATCTGACGAAAAATGTTCCTATCCCGTGATACACTAACAGAGAAGCCAATCATGTTTCCGCCGAAACCGGCACTTTCGAGGTACCACCACCACTATAACATCATCCCACTTATATACCTCACAACAATATAAATACTGAAGTTCCTATACATCGTCAACACCAACAACTCATCCATCTACAACCGCCAGCTATTAAACATCAATGTTCCGTCCTCGCCTACCACTCTCTCCTCACCGCTTCTCCCATCTTCGCTCCCACCCCGCCAAAACGTCCGACTGGAGCGCAACCCAATACCTCAAATTCGCCGACGAGCGCGCCATCCCCACCCAAGATCTCCTATCACACATCCCCCTGCAATCTCCCTCCCACATCGTTGATCTTGGCTGCGGCCCCGGAAACTCCACCGCCATGCTTTCCGCCCGCTACCCATCCTGTCCGAGCATCTCCGGCATCGACTCCTCCCCGAACATGATCGCCCGCGCTAAAGAATCATCTAACAACAATACGACCTTCGCCGTGGCGGACGTGGAAACCTACTCTCCCCCGCCCAACCAACCCGTAGATCTCTTCTTCTCCAACGCTGTCCTGCACTGGCTTCCCCGTTCTACTCGTCTCCCTACTATCCGCAGACTCCTACTTGCTCTTCCCCCGGGCGGGGTCTTCGCCTTCCAGGTCCCGGATACCTTGAACGAGCCATCGCATACATCCATGCGGGAGGTCGCGAGGACGGGGCCCTGGGCGGAACATCTACGGGGTACGTTGGTAGAGAGGGATGAGTTGGATTCACCCGGGGAGATTTATGATGCGTTGGTGGACTGTTGTGAGAGTTTGAGGATTTGGGAGTCGGTATATTATCATTCCCTTGGGAGTTGGGGGGAGATTGTGGAGTGGGTGAAGGGAACGGGGTTGAGACCGTATTTGGATGGGTTGAGGGGAGAGGAGGAACGGGGGGAGTTTTTGAAGGTGTATGAGGAGAAATTGAGGGAGAAGTATGAGAAGAGGGCTGATGGGAGGGTATTGTTGAGGTATCCCAGGTTGTTTGCTGTTGCTGTTCGGAAGTGATTTTCTTCTGTTGTTTATTTACGAGGTTGGGTTTGGAGGTGTAGTGTATAGGTAGAGGACAGAATGTAGGATGCTCTGATCATGTCATACAAGCTTCCGGTGTATATGGCATGCATGCATGTTGGTATAATCCTAAGTTTATAGTTCGCATATGGAATAGATCGTCAGGTCCATGTAAGCCGTCACGCAGGTACATAGCTTGGCCTAGCAAGCTTATAGCTGGACTAAACCACCTCAATTGATCCTGTGATACATATTAAAATGCATGACTCAAACAGTTTCACCAGAAATCTCGCCAGCGCTCGATCATTCCCCGGACGCCATCAAGATAGAATGCTGAGATTGAAAGCGGGACACGAACAAGGAACACAGTTACACAGAACCACATTACCACCTAGTTCAATGCCAATTACATAATTGCAAAATGGGACAGATCGTCAATCCATGCATAATAGCATTGTCTATACCCCAGCTTCATCGAAATAGATCTCACTTACTGCAGACTCCCTCCTTCACAGCATACCCGACGGCCATCCCGATCAAGGGGACCGAATGCCCCGGAATCATCAACCCACATTCCACGCCCCCTTATATTACCACAAATCTCCACTACAATCCCCGCGTTCAAGGAACGCCCCTTAGCTAACCCAAACAAGGGCGCGTCAACAAACCGACCGCCATACGGCGTAACATGCCTCATTCCGCCCTGAAGAACTGATTCCCCACCAATACCTTACTGCGGAAATCATTTACCCGGAGTATCCAGGCACAATCCAATCAAGCCATGCATGCACCCACGCAGCTGTACACAGGAATGCCTTGAAGATGCCAACGCGTTCGCTTATTTCCTCCTTCTCTCCTCTCCCTTGAAGAATCGAATATAAAATCCAGCTTGATATCCACGACTGATTCTCTTTTTCATCCATCAGCAACAATCACAGCAGCAGTCTAGCAGCCAATACTTTCTCTTCCACGACAACAATCAAAATGCAATTCACCACCTTCCTTTCCCTGGCCATCGCGGCCGTCGTTCCCGCTCTGGCTGCGGACAACGCTGCTCAGGAGAACATCGAGGTAATACCACCTCTGCACCAATCCAGCTCGAAGGAACGATGATACTAAGACTGAATAGGGCTCCGTCTACCCCCTCGAGTTCTTCCACGGCCCCCCTACCTTCAACGACGGTGATGCCTCTTGCTTCACTTCGTGAGTTACCACCCCAACCTCCATACACTCCTAATCAATATCTAATGTCCATCTACAGCGTCACCGGCGAGATCCACTCCGTCAGGCAGGCTCATGGCATTACCTGCCACATCTACTTGTAAGTGCTTAATCTCAGCAGGTTTCCTTCTGAAAGGAATAAATGTCTAACAAAAAATGACAGCGACCACAACTGCGGCGGTGACAGCATCCCCGTCACGGTCGACATCCCCGATGTCATTCACGACCACCACAAGCCCGCTCTCAGCGCTCGCTGCTACCGGTAGATGGCTGGTACATATGGGTAGCGTATCAGAGTAATGGGGGGCATGGGCTTAAAGGTGTCTTTCTTCTGAGACAATTGGTCCTATCTGCGGAGAAAGATATAGCATAGCGATTCAAAAGTTCTACAGCGGTGACTGGTTTATGGACTGGTCGGACAACTTAATTATTAGTAGTTAATGAGAACTTGAGTTGCGATGTATTTCCTCCATCTTTGATGGTAATAAAGTAGTAGTAGTTGGGGCATTGGGGAGTGGATGTAAGATTTGTAGTCGTAGAAGATTCATTCACTGGTCGGTATCTGGTGATAGTATTTTGCTAAGGAGATTATATAGACGGTCGCATACTAGCCTCGGTCCTATCTGTTAGGCTGATTTCAGCAATGTGTCGTAGATATGGAGGTTTCGTTATATGAGTGCTTTTGATGTAGGACATCCTATTAAACAGAGAAATCTATCCTATTGGGATAATCAGTACTAATAACCTTCCTATATTAGTACCCAATACATCAACAACTATACTGCTATTGACTGAAGTGAGTGTAGGGACAAGAAACAGTCAACAAGTTCTGATTTGGCACTATTGTACTAGAGTCAGATATATATTTTTGTACTACTCGCCCGCTTTACATCATTAGTTCGACGGCCATGCTAAAAGCAGCCGAAAGAGAAATAGAATCATTTTTACTTGAACTTCCTAGACTGATAATAGGGTAATTGAATATTCAAGTAGCTACAGAATAGTCTCATTGGAGTCTACAAGTCTTCATGCTGTGCACTGTACCATAACATCTCGATGCGCGATTTCTACTTACACGCAACTGCACTAGACGTGCATCGGGCCGCTGCAACCCGCAGGGAGCATAACATCTCACCCCTTACGTTCATTACATAAGCACTGAGCAAAAATACGCACATCGTAATTCAGAATAAACCGAAAGGGATGAAAATTGTCTTGCACCTGCGCGAGTCATGCTCATATTCTGTCCCGACGCGTTCATAGCCGAAAAGCCCTCTGCTAAAGTCCCATTCGTGAAGATTACACAAGGTCTCAACTTTTGCGCAACAAGTGTGTCTAAGCTTGACTTCCCCTAATCACGCTCTTCCTCTGTCCACTAGACTTCAACTCCGGGCTATGCGACGCGAACCTCCCCTCTATCATCTCCGAAATTGAGTATATCAGCCCATGCCGAAGAGAAGGCCAAGACGTGTGACTCGACAGGGCGAGTCTAAAGCCTTTGAGAACACGGGTCGCACTCTCCGGGCCGCTCAAAATACCCCCTCCTTTGACATAGATAGGAGCTTCTAGCGTGCCTTGGATCCAGGACTCTTTCATATCATCGGGGACTGTTTTATCAGGCCGAAGGGGTGGCTGACTGATTTTCCATACTTGGTTCGCTCCCGTACTGCCATCTTCTCCGCCCACGATGCAATAAGCCCAGATATAGAGACCCGCGACGAGAAAGGCGAGGTGGTGACAGCCTGGTCCTGTAGTCTCGTCATAGAGAACTCCAAACAATGTAGTTGCTTGTAGAAGAGTTTCTCGGGCTAGTGTTGGATTTTGCTGCATCCAATGTGACAGGGATGTAGCGGCGGCGGTCATCTGGTTCACGGTGACTTGCCATCCGCTCAAAGTATATAAACAGCGCAGTGGCATGCGCCGGAGTATGTTGGTGACGTGAAACATCACCTTTAGGAAGGTAGGTGCATTGTTCGATATGGATTTGAGCACGGAGAAACGTTTGATTGTAGGGTCGCATTTATCGTCCAGCGCTGTTCGGAAGGATGCTAGTTCGTCGGGCCATTTATATAGCTTCCGCTCGTTGAGACCTGTGGCCATGTCGGCTGCGAACCATGGCTGTGTGGATCGCAAGAGACGTCTTTCTTCGATGTTGAATGTTAGGAGTATTACAAGATTGCTGAGGTTGGAGTTATCGTTGAGTAGATCATTCAGTAAGTCTGGGTTAGAGAACGCAGTTTTTAGACTTGGCGTGTTTTCTGGTTCTAAGTTAGATTAGATCAGTCCAAAAAAGCATTGAAGTCGTGATGGCTTCTTACCTGGATTGGCAAGGCTATGTTTCTGTGACATTTCGAAATCAGATGTCCATAAAATATCTTTGCAAGGTAGAGCTATCTTGAGATCGTCAAGGGTCATTGATGAGGGCACATCCTTGAATATCCAATAGCAGCATTCAATTACTGTACCGTTAAGATAAGCTTTGTGGTTTTGTGGTATATAAGGAGTGTTCTCACCATATATACAGTAGATGATTCTTCTCTGAGACTCTGACTCCACCCACCGACGCCACTGTTCATATGTGTCCAGATTATTTGAAGAAGGTATATTGTCTGCAACGTTGGCAGAGACTGATTTAGCGACCGAAGTGAGCATATTCCTCTGGTACTGAGACGTAAGGATCTCATCTTCGTAACCGCTAAATAAGAGACCTGTATTGCGTAGAAGAAGACACTGCGCAAGAGTGGTTTGGTCAAAAGAGATAGTTTCCGTGGCCTAGCGAGTCAGTTAAACTGAAACAGATACTGAAGTTATAGCGACTTACATCCTTCGGAAGCGCCTTCTGTAGAAGGTCCTGTAGACCTAGGATATAGAGCTCCGAGCCCTCCACATTAGAGTATTGACACCCGACAGATGCCACCGCTAGAATGAGAACCCAGGAGACACCTTCCTTGTCGAAAGAGAATCGATGAACAAAAGGCATCCAGGGGTCATGGTGTTCGAAGTAGAGCTGGACCATTGCGTTCAGGAAGGAAAGGCTGATGAAAGGTGATGCACACGAGGGACATTGCTGACTTTTCCAATAGCCAAAGATTTGTAGATATTGCTTGTGCGGTATGGGCCTAACATGCCCATAATTCTCAGCTGCAATTACGTCTTCATCTGGCTGAGTTTCTGGGAACCGAGTGCAGCAGTGACGGTGAGCCTGAGACTCTTCTGGCGTGAAGAAATCACTTTGCGACGAAGGGATATCATCGTTGTCTTCCCTAGTGGAGACTGAGGAGACTGATCCACCTGATGGTAGACTTATATTCATGTCCACTGCCATAGCGTCGCCTAAACCTTGGCTAGGTAGTGATAACACATGTGGATGAATAGCATTTTCACTGGGGTGACCCATAGGGTACATGCTATAGTCTTCTCGATGTTGCTCGCCAGATCCCGAAGAAGCTGCCAAGTCTTCGAATGGAAAGTGACCAACTTGTACAGGCTGTTCGTTGAAAGTCACATGATCACCACTGCCAGTTGAAATGAACGCAGGGTTGTCATTCAGGAGGAGCGTAGAATGGACAAATTCCGGCGTCTCTATTAGTGGAGGATCCTCCGTTGCGGGGATTGGCTTTGGAAATGCACATTGTATGTTTCGCTTAACACACCTACGACATGGCGACTTGCCATTGCAGCGTTGCTTTGCCTTGGCACAATTCAGGCACGCTTTCTGGGACCGCCGACGTCCGCGGGTGCAAGGTGGTTCTTCCCCATCACTTTCTCTGGAATGGGTGGCTTGGTGTTTTCTCAAAGTATCCCTGTAATCGTTAGTCTTCTTACTACACAGCTAGCGATATAAGTTGATCATATGTTGGGCATCTAAACCTTCTAGAAAACATGCGAGAACACACATCGCACCGAAACGGCTTCAATCCGAGATGGCTGAATTCATGGCGCTGGAGATGCTCTTTCCGAGCAAAGCTCTCTGGGCAGAATTCGCATGTCCATTTTCCTGACGGGCCTGGCCCATTTGTTGACGATGTCATACTCAGATATAGCTTCCTGGGTTGGTGAAGTAGGACCGGTCGCAAACTCGGAAACCACGAGCCGTACGTACAATTTCGGGATTCAGTGACGCAAGCCCCCACATCCCGCCACCCCACACATCACATCCCCTTATTCCTCACTTGCAACCGAGGTAATATGGCCTTGTTCGATCATCATCGATCTCTATGTAACGAAGCTTCCATTATTCTTATTGAAGGGCCTGGAATCTATTCTAACTATCTGGAGTCGTAAAACCCGATTGAGATGTTTCGGATGCCTAATTGCAACTCTACTGCAGTGGATGCTTCAACGCCAGCTTCCCAAACCTTCCTCCATCTGCTATCGCTTTCAACTCCTCCAACGCCTCTTCTGCCGTTCCTTCGAATACACCGACAGAAGGCAATCGGAAATTCACACCATAATGCTCCACAGCCCAGCTCAGCGCACGCCACGCACGCTGATAATCAGCCGGTCTTGCAGGGATCGTGATCGGGAACGGCACATCCTGGACCTTGATAACCACGTCACTGTTAGGTGTGGCGATAGGCATTTTGAATTTCAAATCACTTTGAACAACAACAGATACAAGCGTTGCATCTTCCGAACAGCACTCAGCCACTAGCTTCGCGGAGCTGACACCACCCCTCTGGCTTCCAACTGCATCGAATCCGCATGTCAGTGGACCCCATTGAGAGTCTTTTATGGTCGCTTTGATATCCGAAACAACACTTGAAGACTTGTAGTCGAAACAGTGAGTGGCTCCGAGCTCCTGTAGTAGGGAATGTCTTTCCGGGGAGGCAGTGACAATGATCGGATGGATACCACTCGCACGGGCGAGCTGGACAGCACAGAGGCCAACGCTGGATGAGGCGCCCCAGATCAACAAAGATTTGGTAGTTTTCCCTTGATCGTCATACTCTTGTGGCAGAGGGAGATTGAAGATATTATACAAAGCATCTGCAGCAGTCATAGCCACCACAGTCAGACTCGCAGCATGGTGTGGTGGAAGTGCTGCAGGGACTGAGAAGACCATGTCTTCGGGACACGCCAAGTATCGCTGGTGGGTACCGTATTTGGGCGGTCGGTTTATCCCAGTAGGTGTGTATCCAGCAACTAGATCTCCTGGATGAAATGTCGAACCGGTAGGAGCCTTGAGCACTGTGCCGCAAAAGTCATATCCAAGGATAGCGGGATAAATGCCGAGGAGTGTGGCATGTTTGAGATCGGCGGGATTCGTTCCAGAAAATTGCGTCTCAATGAGAAGTTCACCGTCGCCAGGGGAAGGGATCTCCTGGTGTCGACGGACCGAAAACTTCACATCCTCATCCACATACAGTGCTGCATTCTTGTCTTCGAGAGGCATTGTAAGATATCAGGGCTCAAAGCTAGGTGAATTGTGGCAAAGATGAATGTAGATGATATGAAGAGGTATATTCAAGACGCTCTCATGTCCTACAGCTGTGGACTTTAGGAGTTGATAAAACTGAGCTAGTACTCGACTTATGAGATTGTCGACAGAGTAGACCAGGAATTGTAAATGTGCAAGTCGAGGATATGGCGTTCTTTTCCTTGAGATTTCATCGCACTACCCCATCCGATGGAGTTGGTGGGGTATCGACCGACCCCCATCGGCAAGCCGGAGCAATATCCCCAGCGGCTCCATCGGAAGCGTCCACTGAAGTAACGTTCGTAGACCATAGATCTCCCTTTCCTTATTACTATGACAGAACTAACAATCGAACAGCCCGAAAAGTGTAACAGATAAATATCAGTCGCCTACAGAGTAGTTAGACAGCCAAATTCAGAAATTTTTGCCACAAAACCCCATCATCCAAGAGTACCAAAATGCCCATCATCAAACAACTAATCACTCTACGGCGAAAAGCCGGAATGACAAAAGATGAATTCTTCAACTACCACTACCAAGTACATGGAGCCCTAAGCACAGGTCCTAGTCCATCTGAAACGCCTTTGTATGTCACTATCAGTATCACCAAGTACACAGAAATTACACCTTACTAACACCAGAACTAGGAAATACTTCCAAACCCACTTCCTCGACACTGCATACCACCCCGACCCCGCCCAAAACATACCAAACGCCCACCCAGCATGGGCCTTCAGCGACGGCCTCACAGAACTCTATTTCTCGTCGGAGGACCACATGGTCCAGAACTTTGCTTCCGAGTGGGTTTCAAAGAAAGTAGGACCTGATGGGGCGAACTTTTCGGATTTTAGTGCTGTGATGCCTATGTTTGTTAGGGAGGAGGTGGTTCCGTTGGCATCTACGGCGTCTGAAACCTCAACGTGGGAGCGTGCTTTCGTCGCTATGTATTTTCTCGCTTTGCGAGAGTCCGAGCTTCCGGGGGAGAAAAACGAAAAATTAGTCACCAAATTTTCATCTCTTCTCCAACAGCATGCCTCTCATGATGTACTAGGTTTGGTCGCCAATGCCCCTACAGAAGTGGGCTTTGATCTTAGTGCTTACTTTGGTGGTGGGCGGTCGTTTCCTACTTATTATGTGTTTATGGTTGTTCTACGTGGGAAGGAGTCGGTGGGTGCTGTGCGGAAGGTTCAGGGGATCTTTGAAGAAGAGTATGCTGGGGCCTTGGATCTACCAGCGACCTGGATTGGGTTTGGTGAGCGTGCGGTAGTGTTGGATCAGAGTGTGGGGGTGGAGGTAAGTTGTTGCGTTGCTTTGAGGATCTAGTTGTGAGGAAGATGGCTGACATTTTGCAGTTTGATCCGAAAAGACAGCCGTATAAGATGGGATGAAGACTGGGCTAATGATAGATGTGTGTATCGTGCAGTATGCTGCTCTGGACCGACACCATGTTATGCTTGCAGCGTGGAATGAATCGTGGTGTTATCTAGTGACAATAATACTAGCTATCGTCTTTTTCTTCTCCATTTGCCATTCCTCATTCAGAGCAGAAGGGCTCACGCGGCTGATTACCGTGATCTCTAAGAGGTCTCTGCACATCTAGATTCTTGACAAACGTCGGAAAGCGAAGTATTGCCTTTCAGAATGGACTACGTAAATAATCTTCGCAGGTTAAGCTACCATCAAATAATAGACAACCCGCCTAGTACTATCTACCCATTTGTACACTTAGGCGAATAACTCACAATGACACATATTACCGCCTGACCCGAGGAAGAACCAGCTTTCCATGGGAGATAATAACATTATCGCCAGCAAATCTCTCCCGAACTCTATCCCCGCCCTCATGTCGCATAGGACCAATAGTACTGGCGGTATCCACCGAACCAATCTCAATGCTGATTGACTGGCCTTGGTCAAACAGGAATGCAGCAGGATACAGAGGGACAATCACAGAGTAAACTTGGCCCGGAACGATCTCCGACTCGGCCACAGCT
Source organism: Aspergillus niger (assembly GCF_000002855.4). Taxonomy (NCBI): domain Eukaryota; kingdom Fungi; phylum Ascomycota; class Eurotiomycetes; order Eurotiales; family Aspergillaceae; genus Aspergillus; species Aspergillus niger. The sequence continues at coordinate 1,441,446 of NT_166531.1, forward strand.
GGTTGAGAAATGACTTTATCCTCGAAACCATTGGCAACTTCATCACGGTGGGAAAGACGGAAGTAACCTCTTGCGAAACTGTCCATCGGTTCGCCGTGGTTGCCATGTAGAATGATATTCTCGCCATCTGCATTGACTGCGCGAAGGTATATGAAAAGGTCCATGTCTTTGGCTGTGGTGCTGACCTCAAGCTCTAGATATGGTGACCCTAGTAGCTCGAAGGACTCGGGGAACGAGTTTTCGAGGGAGAAGTGGAGGTTCTCACTGTAGCCCTGGTATGAGAAGGGGGTCTTTGGGCCGGCTGGCTTGCTCAGGGAGAGCTTTTTCTCAGGAGTGAGGTAGAAGGACACGTATTCCGCGTCAGCTGGAGGAAATGATGTTTCGTCCTCACGATAAAAAGTCTCCATACCGTGGTGCTGGAGAAGTCTAATGCGAGGAACATCAAGCATGCCGTTATCCTTGCCCAAAAGGAAGAAGTCCAAGAAATGCCTCTGCATTTGCAGATGCGCGGGTTCATAAAACGCACCCAGATGGTTCCCAGTATGCATCTCAAGCCACTTATACTCCGATGAGATGGCATTGAACGCCCGAATATTGCCAGGGAGATGGAGCTCAGCATCTGTCCAATTTCCAGCAAGGTAGAATGGAACCTCGATATCTGAAAGATTGCGAACTCTATTCAGAACTTCCCATACACCCTTGGTGGGATACTCGGTTTCCGCGAGCAGCTTCGGAAAGTCTACCCTGTTGGCCGCAAGCTCTGCTTCCTCCAAGTGACCATCTTTCTTCCCTCCTTGGTAGGGAATTACGAGATTCCGATACCAGTGAGATTGGAAATTGTCGCTGTAGATACCGCCTCGTCTTACCGCTTGGTAAATATCGCATGCAGACTCGTACGATACAACGCAGCTCAAGTGGGGTGGCTTTTGCATCGCAGCCCAGTATCCTACCATTCCGTAGTAACTGATTCCGGAGTATGCCACCTTGCCGGATGACCATGGCTGAATGGCGGCCCATTCGACGATATCATAGAGATCTGTACGAAGAAAATGATATCAATCATTTTATTTCTTTCTATGTTGACGAATGTAAGGGAGTACCTTGTCCCTCTGCATCTGCCTGAATCTGCACTGATCTTTCCAAGCCGAAAGGATCAAGCTTCCCTTGGCTGCCGCAAATGCCACGGCTATCAACACGAATCAACGCATAATTGTACTCTTTGCACTATAGGGTAGGGAATAAGCACAAAAAAAGCTTAGTCTAGTAATGGGTTGTCTCGTACCCAGATAGATGGATCACATAATTCAAAGCAAGCATCGGGACCCAATGGCTTGATATGCTTATACATTTCTGCATAGATAGGCGACTGAGGTAGTCCGAACGTAGCAGCATGGTTATCTTTCCCATAAGGACCCATGCTGCAAATCACAGGTACCTTCTCTCCATCTTTCGATGCAGACAGAGGGAGAAACACATCAGCGCAAAGCTCAACCCCATCGCGCATGGGTATGTATATGTTTTTGATCCGGGTATATCCGTCGACATCGGTCTCGGTTGTCTGATACTTCGGTCTAGTAGCGCTCATTCTGAAAAGAGGGGGGTATAGATCTGAGTTTTCAGGAACTATAAGGGAAAGGGGTGTATGTGAAGATTCACGTAGCAGTTACAGATACGGATGTCACTGATATGCCTAGTCCAAGTATAGGTAGTACATATCTTATAGTCTTGATTTTTGGGTAAAATAGGGAACAAGGTGGCGAGATCCTATGCAGCCGGCGGAGCCGATGGGGCCGTTGGAGATGCGGCAAGCTGTACGCCGGTTGCAAGGGATTGTGGGTCCGGTGCTCTCGGGAAGTGAGCGGGAGAGGACATCTACTCTTGGATAAGATATTACTGAAATGGTTGTTGATTGTTGATCCTAGGGCATCTCACTCGACGTATAATGGCTCTAATTAGAGCTTAAGTTATCTTTCCCTGATCTCGTTGCAGTGACTGCTAGTTGTTGCACACCATACGGGTTCACAATAAGCACTTAATCAGCATAAAGACATACTCATAAAATTCATAACGAGCGTTTCAAATAGGACAAGAAGCTGGCGCCATTAACCTCTTGCCTCGTAACATACATAAAATCATAAAAGACATTTGCATCATAGACATCAAACCCCGGGCATGCCCTCAATCACATCCTGACCTCACTCAGTTCCCTCCGTACCACCACGAGACCAATCTCCTAGAAACTCTGGGGGGCTCCTCTGGCTCAGATCATAAATCAGATCTAGCTTAAGCTTTTCCGGGGCAAACAATGTGTCTAGGACCACCGAGGTTGTCGTCCCAGCAGGAGGCGCCATCGCCACCTCCACTCTGCTTAGTGCACTGTACCATTAAAAAAGAATAATCAGTAAAGAAACATCCATGTTAAGATGGGATGTGAAAGCTCGTAGCTGGTAGATGTAAGGCTGGGATCGGTAAGGTGCAAAGGGTTATAAATAACATACACTGCCCTCATTGCAGGAGCTATATGCGGACCACTACCGTCAGTGTGTGCTTCCAATACGATACACCGTTATCAAAGGTGCAAGTCGGGTGATGGAGCTTACTAGTTTTCAAATCCGATTCGGCAGCTGGTGCCGTTGCAGCTCTGATGATATATCAGTATATGAATCTTGCTGTCTTGGGAAATGTGAGCATGGAAGGTATTGAGTATATGACTTACTCCGCAGTGAATCTTGGCGCCATCTGGGCAGCTCTGTGCAGCGTCTTCTGCTGGAGCAGGAGCGGCAAAGGCAGCCAGAGGGCCGGCGGCGAGGGCAGCAAAGACAAGAGTTATGAAGCGCATGTTGATGAGTTTTCTTCAATGGGGTATTTGAAATAAGTGGCAAGAGTTCTTTAGATGTATAAGATAGTTGTTGTCAAGGCTTGAAGACTTGTGTTGAGATTCGAACTTGATGTCCAGGAATGATGGCTATACTTATAGATTTCGAAGCTCCTACTGATCATGCAACGAGGTGGTCTTCCCAATAGAGGTTCAAGTGTAGCATCCTGGTACGCATGCCCCATGACTGCTTCTGATCGACACACGTAGGATCAGGCTGTGTGTTCCTTCTCTCCAATTGCGAGAAGTAAGGCATCCAATATCACCCGCTATACGATCTACCTAGGTGCATTGATTAAATCTCTCATCATCATCTGCCCTGGATAGCGCGGCTGTCCATTAATCATAGTCAGGGTTTTTGGTATGCCAGATCAGCTAATGGAAGAGTATCTAGCCATCCTTGACCACTGTGATGAATGTTCAGAAGCTGTCAGCATGTAGCGTATGTGCTGAGCATATGAGGCTCACTTGGGTTTTTCATACGAGACAGCATCCGAACTCAATCAGATTTACATTATCGAAACTTGCAATGCATCGGACAGGAACTGCACACCGAGTATACCCTGAAAGGTCTATCTTTTACCTCCTTCTTTGCACAGGCAAGTTACGAGCCAGGGACCTCTTGGCTCTGAGGCGTGGCTCCTATCACGATATCCGAGCTAGGTACCGCATCAAGAATGTATCTATGTACCCCATGCCACCAATACGTCCTTCTACTAGGGGCATGTGGGGTTCGTTGAACCTAAGCTAAAACAACCCACCAATGCGTTAATTTGTATCAACCAAGAATATGGTATCCCCTAAAAGGACGGCTTTTCATTGAGATCCCTACTGAGGCACGCTTCCACTAAGCCATCACCATAGATAAGAAGTTCAAGGACTAAAGCGCAACATTAGAATTATTCTAGAGGAGAAAGTAATCTGTCACACCTATCAGTATGAGGCCCGGATTTTCGCGGATATGCGCAACAATTTACTATCATGTGAGATTGGTATCACATACATGATAAGATTACTGATTATTTCACAGGGTTCAGCTGCAATCTATTCTTCGCTCGTGCGAAAGAGCGACATTGGTTGATCCTCAGTCGTTGACTTTTACGATTGGATAAAGTTTGGTTATATTCTAGAAATGTACGTTGGCTGTACCTCACGAGACTAGAGAGGCTGTTCAGTGTGTAGTGAGTGGTAGACATTTGATCCAACTCAAACCAGTACGGCCAGTTGTCTGTACGGCATCAGCACCTGCAGAATCAGATGCCATCCCGTACTACCCACCAAATGGCCGCTGTCTACACCGAAAAAAGCAACGTTACAGCGTACTCTAATGAGTGGCCGATCAACGTTATCGTCTATCCGGGACAATCCGAAAGGACTATCACCTTCAGCCTCGTGCAAGTCATAGCTCTGGAGGCTACAAATGAGGTTATTAAGGCACAACTGCAAGGGTCCACCAAGGTATCTGATCGTCGTGCGGAGAGGGGTGTTTGAGGCTGAGGCAGGGCGTACAAGAAAGGATAACCCCGACTCCGCACTGCACTCTGAGAGCTGTATGGTCGCTCGGCATTTGCTTACAACCCCTAGGAGGTCATTCATAGCTCCACCGCGTCGATCACTGATTGCCTAACTAACTAGCCTTTCTATGCAGGGTTAACGGCCCGGACCCGGAATCCTCGGACGCCTCTCGGAGGTCCGGAATGCAGCCTGATTGCATCGTTTGGGTACCGACTCATGCCTTTTTTGCTAGCATCTACCAAGAATGGTTGTCTCTACTCGCACGGATAGCAAGCGACGCTACGATACGCTGTGTGCCTGTTTTCCCTGCGCCGGAAGGGTCTTCGGGACTGCTTCTTTAGGTTAGCTCGACTATTCCACGGATACCAGTGCAGCTAACGGATTTCACTATTAACACTTTACTGCACCTCAAAGTCCAGTCTAAATCTAAGGCTGCCAAGTTTGTCATGACATCAGGTCTGGTGCGGGGAGGGGGGCCTGAGGATAGTCGCTGCTGTGCGACCTTACCGCTATCGAACGAACGAACAGTCACAATAAGAAAGTATTGCCGCTTTCCCGATGAGGTATTTGTCAATGTTGGCTCAGCAATTTGTACTATTACAAGTAAAGCCGCTGGGCTCACTGATTCAATTCACAGTTGTAGTTGAGGGCTCAGCCTCGCTCCAAATATGCCAAGACTGCAGCTCGGGCGGGGTATTGACATCTGGTCTGGAGTGTGTCGGGCCTGAAGGATGGCTGCTATCCGAGCTTACAGTCAAACTGACAAATACCAGCTGTTCCTGCTATCTTTACGGGTCGTATTAGTAAGTATTGCTCTTGAAGAGTAACTCCTGGGCTTATGGAAGGCATAGGTAAGAGAAGTGGCGGGGACAAGCTCTTAGAGAAGTGATTGAGGAAAGCTATGCGGTAGGCGATGAAGTATCTTCATGCTACATAGAAGTTCTGGCAGAAACGTTCACAAACTACGGTTCTTATTAGAAGAGGCTCGCGATGCCTTGGCTTCGAGGCCCCGCTGGTGGGCTCTGGGCTAAGAATACGGCTTGAGTCTCACAACGCATGGTATTGGGAGTTATAGTAAGGAGGGTGGACATCGATCAGAATACCATATAGTTCACATGTCGACCGAGGATATAATCCATCACCACCGATACTATGAGCGGCTGACTTCATTCAGTTGTCGGAGGGAAGGAAATGATGACATAAGATATCTAATTGATCTACACAGTTGGGTTGGTTGTCCGAATCAGACAATCGAGTCAACCTTTTAGAATCAATATGGAACGCAATACGTCTCCCATTATCGACAAGCTCTTCTATGCTATTAGATAATGAAAACTGCAGCATGGAAGCGGCATGATGCGATGGAAGATCGGACGGAAGTTTCTGTCCGCTATAGACACGAACAACACATATGAGGGGAATACAGCGTAGATCTCTGTGCTGTCCCCAACCTAAATGCGATGTGATTGGCTTCTTTTCATCTGAGCCACTCTCGTGATAAGTATAAAGAATAACCTAGACTAGTACACATATCCCGCAAAAGGGTCCAAATTGGAGGCAGATGCGGCTCAAAATGGTCTTGGTAGCGGTCTCCCACTCTTCCCCGAGGAAACCAAACAGCCAGCCATTCTGCTCCCGTAAGACTTCCTTGACCCTCAGGATTCGAGCGGGCCCGGAACCTAATGTATAGCTTGCATACGAAAATCAGAGATCAAAGCGCGAGAAGAGTAGAAAGGGGGTCGCCTAGCAGTTCCTCATACAGCTGTGTGCAAAAATGGCCGCAAATGTTTATACTCTTCAAGTTCCACAAAAGATTCCTAGCTAAACTGCATCAAGTAAAGACTGGGAACTACTATAATCAGTGTATTCAACAAAAACACAACGTGGCGGTAAGATAGAATGATGCTGGACAGGTGATCGGTACCACGTACAAGCCAGGCTCGTACAACTGGCACTCTAGAAGCTTCTATGCAAACTACTATATCTTGAATTCATCACGGCTCTCTGTCGACTGCTTCTCAAACGCAATGCTTGTTTCCTCCAAGCTTTTCTGTGAAGTTTCTGGCAGCCAGACAATGCCCCATACAAGACCTATCGATGCAACAGCAAAGAAGAACCAAAACGTCCCCTTGGGCTGCAAAGCATCATCAAGCATCATACTTGGAAGGGCCTTGTAATCATTAGCCTCGTCAACAACAGCTCATTTATAGCGAAATATAGTAAGCTTACCTTCACCAGTGCAAACTTATTGGCATAATGAACACACATGAGGAGACTTGTCCCAAGTGTACGTACTTCTGAAGGAAGAATCTCAGCATTAATCAGATATTGGATGCAATTCCATCCGAAAGCATAGCCGACACCCGTAACGTATAGGGCAGCCACGGAACCGACAGCTGCTCTAAGCGCATTACTGGAGTCTGGCTTGCCAGCTGCATCCCAGGTTGTTATGAAGATTGCAATGTAGAGCAAAGCGAGGATCTGAAGTACGATTCCTCCTAAGAGAGTGCGTTTTCTTCCAAAGCGATCAACGAAGAAGAATGCGCTAATGAGCGCAGAGACCAATTTTACTACTCCGAAAATAGCTGTTTTGAACAGTTTTTCGGAATTCCCGGCCACATTCAACAGCGCGAAAAACTTAGGCGCGTAAGCTATGCCACTGATGTCAGCCTTATGCTTAGAGGAGTAAGGGGGTAGAAGTAATGAACCCACTTGTGATAGCATTTGTTCCGGACCATTGACTGAGAAGTTGCGCAGACAAAAGAAACATCCATCGCTGGAGATTGGCTCTTGCAAAAAGTGCTTTCCATGGCCCTACAAAGGACCACTTGGACTTGCCTGTGGCTTTCTCTGGGGAAACCTCACGCTGAATACTTTGCACCTCTTCAATGATACGGGGATCCTCTGGGCTAAAACCCCGCAGCTTAGCAAGATTTCTTGTAGCCCTTGATACGTGACCACTGTAGACCAAATATCTGGGACTCTCAACGCAGCCGATTGAGAAAAGTAGTAACACCCCGGCCATCATGATATGGATACTTTCTGGTAGAATCCATTGTGTGTTGCTATCGCCGGATATATGAAGCGAGGCTCCCCACCCGGAAAAGTACTATGTTCATCAAACCATGGTATTAGCGAACGAATATTCCTCAGTTAACTTCAGACACTGACACACCCCGATTAAAACACCGACATATTCCGATGATGCATAGAGACCGACCAATAGGCCTCGAGAAGCCGTTGGTGCCACTTCGGCTAGGTAAATAGGTCCAACAACACCAGCCTGGCCGACACCCATACCCATGATAAACCGACCAGCAATGAGTTGACCCATATTGCCAGCCGATGTAATGAAAACAACCACGCCGATGATCCAGAGCAGGCATAACTGCCGCATGGTCCATAGTGGGCCAATCCAGTAAGTTGAGACAAAAGCTAAAAAGCCCCCAGGCAAGCTGCCAAGGTGCATCATTGAAGTGACATTGGATAACCTGCTTGCTCTTGCTGCAGCACTAAGGTAACTTGCATGAAGCTGGTACTCCTTGATGAAAGAGGGCAGGTCAACAACCGTTGCGATAATACTTTCATCCAAACCCTTGGCTGAGCCCAAGAGGCCGAAGGCCACTGCAGCGCAGATAATGTGGATATTGAAGTATTTCATGGTTAAAATATTCCACGGATTATCATAATGCTTGATAGGTCTCAACTACAGCGAATCAAATCTTATATATGTTTGGGACGCGACCTCTGAATTCACCTCCATAGTGCTAAGTTGGAAGTGACCCCAAGGTCCTCATTCATTTAGGCACTAAGAAGCCTAGCTGGTCTTCGTTGAGAACCAACTTTTATACCTAGCCGATAGGGCTAGACGTCGCGTATGTGTGTCATCTCAGCTTATTGGCCTTCATAATGATACACTGATACTTCCCAGATAGTTGAATCGCGCACTTTTTGTACCTAAATTCGCCGATTCTCAGTCCAACCTCCAAGGATTCTCATCAATGAGAAATCCCTATCTCTTTTTCTCAACAAAAGAAGCTTTCCCGCAGCCGACATGCCCTCCCGTCGGACCCACGTCTGTGGCAAAATTTGAACGCAGTAGCGTTATTGCAGTGGGTCTTTCCATAGGGCTGAGGCCTCTAACTCATCGAACAGAGAGACATGCAGATGCACTATAGTTGCCGCATACCCGATAACCACTACTATGTCCACGGGTTGTTGTGGGCTCAAGCTTTTTCAAACCAGGTTTTTGCGTAAGCCTTAAGAGCCCTCTCCGGCAGTCTCAAATCCCGAACTCAACCAATCGGAAACACGTTTTAAATGGTAGCCTGGGACTTTTTTGGACACTATATCCTCCATATATCGCCGAGCTTGTCTGCACCCTTGCCTGCGTCCTATTAAAATGCCGGCTACTGAGGCCGCCAGCACCGTTCATTCCCCACCGGTCTCTCATTCGATTCCTCCACCAATGAGTATGCCCGCCTTGAGTCTCCTCGGATCCCATTTAACTCATATTTCGAATAAAATAGATTAATGCGTGGAGAATACCAGCGAGCTTAGGGGTACGCTAAGATGCGCAGACCTGGTTCTTCACGGTTTTAGCTCCGTTCCCGGGCTGGTCGCCGGCAACGGCCATGACTGCCATTTTCCCATTCACGCCACCCCTGCTTGCCCTCTGGCAGATTATAGATGCCTGCATGGGCGGCCTTCTTACACGTGCTCCTGTCTGAATTTCTGCCAGACTGAACTCTCCACCCAGCTCTTTCGCCATATTCGTTCATCTTCTGCTGGCGGCGCTGCCGATTCTATCCCATGCCGCGCTCACCTATCGCGGGGCGGACATTTCTTCTCTTTTGAGCTAGAAGATGAAGGTTATAGCTACAAGAACCTTAAAGGTCAATCCCAAGCACTCGAGACTATCCTCGCTGAAGCCGGCATCAATTCCGTTCGCCAGCGTGTGTGGGGTCAATTCCAGTCATGGCATTTACAATTTGGATTACAACTTGGAGCTGGCAAGCGGGTCAAGGCGGCTGGTATGAGTATCTATCTGGACCTTCATCTGAGTGATACATGGGCGGATCCTAGCGATTAGGTGAGTTGATTCCGTTCGAGAGATAATAGTCAAGTCAAGAAGAAGCCTAAGCTGAATTATCCGGGGTAATAGACAACCCTTCCTGATGGCCCACCACCGATTTCAGCACTCTGAAGTGGCAACTATACAACTACACTGTTGAGGTTTGCAACACGTTTGCAGATAACAACATTGATATTGAGATCATCTCAATCGGTAATGAGATCCGCGCCGGTCTTCTCTGGCCTCTTGGTGAGACGAGCAGCTACTCAAACATCGGTGCACTGCTGTACTCGGGCGCTTGGGGAGTCAAGGACTCCAATTTAGCAACACTACCCAAGATTATAATCCATCTGGATGACGGCTGGAGCTGGGATCAGCAGAGTTACTTTTATAAGACGGTTCTGTCTACGGGCGAGCTACTGAACACAGACTTCGACTACTTCGGCGTTTTATACTACCTGTTCTACAGCGCATCAGTAAATATAGCATCTCTGAAGACCAGCCTGGCGAATCTGCAGTCGATCTACAACAAGCCTGTAGTAGTGGTGGAGATGAACTGGCCAGTTCCGTGCCCAAATCCTGAGTACTCTTGTTTCTCAGATCCGAGATTGATTTCTTTCTCGGTCGCGGGCCAGCAGCAGTTCCTCGAGAAACTGGCAGCTGTGGTCGAGGCCACTACCGATGGTCAGGGGGTGTACTACTGGGAGCCGGCCTGGATCACCAATGCTGGGGTGGGGTCGAGCTGCGATGAAAACCTTATGGTGGATAGGTCCACGGATGAGGTTTATGCGAGCTTTGATATTCTCGGGAAGCTTTGACACTCTGTAGAATGGAATTTTACTGAGGGCGTAGATATTAATGCGTGGACAACTAGCAAAGGCCTAGTTGCTACTTTCTTACTCATTGAATGATTAGATTGAATAATACTGTGTCAAAATAGAAGCAATAACTAATGATATTTAGTAATCCGGTTTCCGGAGACGCTCGCTACATTACCCAGTCTCAATAATCAAAAGATGTGCTAACTACAATTACACAGAAATATGCCAGGACAAGTGAAGTTTACTTTCAATACTACTTAAGCAAAGAAATAACCTAAAGGATAAATAGCACCTTAATCTCAGAAAAAAGCCACGTAAGAGCTATAATAGCACTAATTAGCCTAGTCTTCTTTAGCGTTTTCCAGGCTATATTTTCAATCGCAGTTAACTACTGTTAAACAGATTACACGGACTAAGCACATACAATTAACTTGGTATATTTTGACTTCGATTCAGCCTGGTGACGGTGAAAGATTTGATTGACCCAGCGATCGCTGATAAACGTGTGTTTTTTATGTTTTCTAACATCAAATTTGAGGATAGAAGGAACTCTGCAAGATATTATACTTTCACGACTATAAGTGGATAGACTCGTGAATCTAATTCAAGTATCCTGCGCTTCGACACTAACTCATTATTGTTAAATAGCTTTCTTAAATTTGCCTTTATTTCAGTGCGAGGTTTGACTCCTTTCAACCGTCCCTTTAGAGTGCTTATCTTGACAGCAAATGCTGCAGCGCACGACTGCTTGGAGGGAAGTTGACCTCGATCTGAGGCCTCTCAGGCAAGTTTTAGTCTCCTATATGTAGAAAGGCCCTCCATACGCCTGATTAGCCACATTCTTAAATTAATTGAGCAAAGTTGAATATGGCGTGTTGTGGAGGTTTGTAGCTGTGAGGGTCGCCGGCGGCTCGTTGTCCGATTACATTAACAAGTGGTAACGTAATCGGACAACGAGCCGGCGGACAACGAGCCGCCGCTCTGCCTACTAAAAATGCAACAATCGATTCAGATTAAAGTAATTCAACACTATATAGATAAATATATATAAATAAATTAAATATTGATTTTATCTATATATTTGAACTGATTATAGTATAATCTTTCGTAATTAATATAGTATAATAGCTAGCATTAAGTATTTTTTAGTATGGTAGTATCTACTTCTCTTAGTATCAAATACTGCAGTATACATCTTTATCGTGGCAAATTAACTGTAACTAAAGGCTTAACAGATAAGTCATAGTATTCCATCTTAGTAAAACTCTCTCTATATATTCAAATAGCTTTATTTTTGACTGAATTAAGTAAGATTAAATATTGTATATCTTGGAGATATAAGGCGGTGAGGGTCCACACCGACGGCTCGTTGTCGCGACGCTTCGTTGTCCGGTTACGTTACTTGCTTCTCTGGACTAAACTACCGAAGGACTTGACAGAAGCGGCTTAGCGTACTTTGGATGAAGTGTCCGGGACAAGTTATAGACCATAAACATTTGCGCTATTTTTTCCAAACAGCTGTAATGCGTATATCGATGTGAATATCTAGAAAATAGTCACTGCGATAGACTGGTGCGGTGAAAGAAAAGGTCAGCTAGCAGCCCTGGACCTGATTGTCCTCGCATTAAATAGTACACAGCAAATTCACCATGCATATTTGTATTGAATCTTGGGGTCTATATAAAAGCGGTCATCTACAGTACTTCCTCGATTCTCTTTCTCTTCTTTTCCTTTCCATCTCTCATGTCCCAAAAGCAGCAGCGGTCATCAGCCCAGATGGCCCAACATCGATAAATTATTCCATTGGAAGATTATATTAGTCTTTAGATCTTTTAATAATATTATTTAAAATCAATTGCCTCAACCAGGATCAACTACTAATTGTATACATCAAGAGATGATTGACGTGCCATATTACAAATTTTCAAATGACGATATTCGTGAGCGAAGACTTACATGCCTCTTGTGTCATCATTTCCAAAAGCATGGCCCACAAATGGCGACCCCAGTTTTAGGCTGAGCATCTTTTCTTGTCAAGCTCTTCTTATCAAGAGTTCTGTATGAATATGTCTTCTTCGTTGCCTGAAATCAGGACCGCGTACCCTGAGCTCAGAATGCCGGAGAGGGCGAAACTCATCGAGCAGTTAAGTAATGAATGCGATGTTGAATTTGTTGATCCCGCGTCCGCCGCGTGCCTATGGCTGGCCGACACTGAATGTCTCGAATCACTGATCCGAAAATCGGACGACAATATGTTTGCCTTCCTGCTTCGTAAATTGCTAGATGACACATTGGGTGACTCAATAGCGGCAATTTCCCTAAGGGCCTGTAAGTACATAGTCTCATAACCCATTAGCGTCAAGCCAAAATTGACATGACAATAGGGGCCGGTAGGGGTCGGTCTGCTGCCGCGAAGAAGAGGAAGCTAGATACCGGAGTAGAGCAAGCAGCCGATCCGGAGACCGAGGACAAGCATACGAGATCGCTAGATGCTAAAAGTCTGGTAAGCTAACAGTCCCTTTAATATCACTATGTTCAATTCAATGCTAACTTCTGTTAAGTGCAAGGAGAGAGACAACGATATGTGTCTTATTACAAGAGCTGGTGTTCCCGTCGAGATGGCTCATATATTTCCGTATTCTCTGGGGCAACCGAACAGCGCTGAGACCTTGAAGGATGTCTGGGATACGGCAAGGTTTTTTTGGTCTATAGAAAAAGTCTCGAAGTGGGAAGAGGCGGTGTCAGGTCCCAATGGGACAGAGTGTTGCTCGAACCTGATGGCCCTGTGGTCCAGCGTACATGGCCTATGGGAGAGGGCCTGTTTTGCGTTAAAGCCACTCGATATCAGCGATGACCGGGAAAAGCTGAGAGTAGAATTCTTCTGGCTTTCTGTACCATCGGTGTACCCCGAGAGGGTAGAAATAAGAACGCCTCCATCTACGTCCTGCCTCATCGACCACGGTCCTCATAATACTCGCTTATGGAATTGCGAGACTTTGGCACCAATTCGGAGTGGCGATGTTCTCACCTTCACGACCAGAGACCCAGACCAATTGCCCCTCCCCTCGGTCGATATTCTATGGATGCAATGGACCCTGACTAGGGCGTTCGCCTTGAGTGGCGCTGGAGAAGCCCGTGAAGGCTTCGACTCCGATGATGATGATGAAGGTCATGAAGACGTCGTGGTGGGACAAAGATTAACACCCGCCAAAATTACCGTGGCCTAAAATTACCGAGGCCTAAATAATACGACCGTAAGTTTTCTGATAGGGACCAAGAAGTGCTCAGGGACTAAAGGGAAATACTCTACTAGATTTCTACTGCGCATAGCTGGATAGTTGCTCCAAAGCAGTCAGGCATATATAGATAACACTCAAGAAAGTGAACTTCGCTGCGTTAAGAAAGCATCGCTTACAAGAGACTCTCTGCATCAATCTTTCCATGTTGGTTCAGCTCCTGTGGTCTGACTCGTGACACTGGGTACATATTCCAAATGCATAAGCACATAAGACGTATTAACTAGTTCGCTATTCCAAGACGCGTCTCGTAGGCCAACGTAGTATGGGTTTCTTGGCTTGGGGTAACCCGATTTACAATCAGGCCATCCGGTTTGAGTTCCACCCGACATGACAACTGGTTGAGGAATGATTCATCAAGACAGGTGGCTTAGACTAAAACTCCTCAGGTTACTTTTCTGGGAAACCCTCTCACAGTGAATTTGTATTGAGGGGTTCTGTTTAACTTGCCCTTGTCACTTGTCACACCTGATTACTAAGCGGTAGCTATCCAGTCTCCGACTAACCGGGGCTTCGGAAGTAAATACTCCCGTAATGCCATATACAATCAGATGAGAAGTGGAGTTAAGGATAAGTTGTCCTTATAGGTAGTATATTTATTTCTCTAAAGGAATATCAGCAAAACTGGGCTGCCAGGCTCACCAGTGGCAGTATCCTGTTAAAAATTGATTCAATCGCAAAGTATTAACCTAATAATAACTCATCCCGGATATTCCCCCCCGGGTTCACTAGTCTAAGCCCCGTTGGCATTTTCCACGTGCATCACGGCATCGAACTCCTTTATTTCCTCCGCGGTTGCGTTAAAGTAGTTTACGGCAACAGGATCGCCAAACCCGGCATTAATATCCTCCAAGGAACGGCCGGCAGTTTCCGGAAATAGGCTGGCATCCGAGTTAGCCCATTGGTAGACATCAGGTGTGGGGAGGGTAAGTACTGACAAGTAGATGGCGAACCAATAGCAACAGGTCGGAACTGCGAAGACCAGCATGAACCTCCAGCCAATGTTGTCCATCGCAATAGGACCGGCGACAAGCAAAATAATTGAGGCCGCAAAGTAGCTGAACATGCCAACGGCAACCCCCTGCGACCGTAGATGTGTTGGGAAAATCTCACTGAGGTATACGAATTGAGTTGCGTCCATGCAAGTGCTCCAGAAGAAGATGTAGAGGAAAATAAAAAAGATGGCCGCGCGTTTGCCGGCATCGTTGGTGCTATCCATGTAGAGACCTTGCATCAGCGTCTCCAGAACAAGACAAAGACCGATACCCCCAGTACCAATTAGGAGAAATGTTCGACGTCCGAGTCGGTCTAGATATAAGGCGGTGATGGTGTTTCCGGGGATAGTGATCGTAACGTAGATGCCAAGGCATAGCAAGGGCATATAACCGCTTAGCCCAAGCTCACCGAATAGAATGACACCGTAGTTAGCAATAACAAGTGAACCCATGAACATGTCTCCCCACATCAAAAGAGACGCGATGAGTGCTCGCCTTCTGTTGGCCGGCGTCCGGACAACCTCATACCAGCACCGTTTATCCACCACCTCCCGGTCCAAGTCCACCTGCCTCACTAGCTGATGGTACTCCCGTAGGGCATCCGTGTTTTCAGTCTCGCCTTTCTTCGCATGAAGTCTCTTCATTACCTCCAAGGCTTCTTCTTTCCGTCCCTTCATCAAGAGCCATCGAGGAGAATAAGGAACCCAGGGAGAGCCTACTAGAAGCAACAACACTGGTGCGATCTGAAAGGCCAAGGGAAATCTCCAAGGGAAGGTTGACGTCGAGCCACTAGCTGTGATGAAGTAGACACCAAAACCGATCCACCCGGAAAGAGTATAACCGATAGCGATCATGATACCTAGTATGCCACCTGGATGAGAATCACGAGATTTATAAAGGAACTCTCACCCGTTGTGACGGTGCTTACCATGGATCGATACCATAAATCCCCTTGCTTCAGGAGTAGAAATTTCAGATTGGTACCTGCCGCAGAACGTTAGGGCGTTGATAGATGGTGATGTTCAAGAGAGGATCCGAACATAGGAATGACAGAGATGAGAATCCCAATACCCCAACCACTGATAAAGCGGCCTGCCATAAACATGGATACATTGACTGCTCCTGCACAAAGAGCGGCGCCAATGATCTGCAGAATAGCCCCAATTGATATGGTTCTTTTGCGAGACAAGAGGTCGGCGATAAAGGCATTGGTGATTGTTCCGACGGCCGCACCCGCAGCGTTCAAACCTGGTCTGTTTTTAAGCCATCCGGTCGACAAAGCAGGTACTTGAAATAAATTACCGTTGAATGCACCCAGGTACCGTGTGGTTCGGGAATAACCTGGTTCGCCTGACTGGGCAAGACCCATACTACTGTAGAAGCTGGGTTGGGCGACAGTAGTTCTGATTTTACAAGTTAGCTCCGTGGTATTGTTTCGGGCAGACTAATACAGTGAGTGACCAACCCGATGACAGCAAGGCCATAGGAGCAGGCCGTGGACCCCAAGGCCACATAGATGACCAGTAACAGGTTAAACAAGTTTGGGATGCGTTTCGACATGACGAATGGTTTCGTTTGATTGCCTGGAGAAGGTGAAGAGACAAGCAAACCAAATATCTACCATATTGTTATAATAAATGCAGCTAGACGACTTAAGGCGGAGATAAGCTAATGGTATTCTGGGGTTCTCCAAGATGGCCCTACCGAGAGCTCGGGTGTTGATCCGAAACCGGGCCCCGGAATCAATTACCCCAGAAACCTTGTTGTCATGTCACTCCTCCCCCGAAATCAATGGAACTATTTCCCTCCGCTTGGCTCTCTCCCTCACAGGACCAAGTCATGTGCCACCCCAATGCTCTCAGCCAGCTGCACCACAATAATTGCATCCAGCGCCAAAAGAATTAGCTTGTCGCCAGCCAGCGCGAAGTTGGCCATTTCTGTCATTGGAGTTTGTCTGCCCATAAAAACTTCTTTATTGAATATTCCAATGACTTTACCCGCCATATTCCGCACAACCACACCTTCGGCTTCCCCAGTCCATACCCGGCCCATGGCATCCACTTTAAGTCCGTCAGCGACCCCATGGCGGGGGAACCCGAATAGCTGTTTATTGGAGGGAATGAACCCATTCTCAGAGGAGAGTGTGTAGCGAAAGATGGCTGGAAATCCAGTGCCAGTGGGATGGATATGGTCGGGCGTATCAGTGACGTACAGATACGAGTTCTTCCCATCGATGGAAACTCCATTTGGTCCCAGAACGTCGGATCGAGGAATAACAGGTCTCAGGGTCTCGGTATCGGGGGTAAAACTCCAAAATGCGTTGGGCAGCTGGATAGTCACGTTGCTAGCGTGGGCTGATATCGGTGGCCCAAAGGGGACCAAATCGAGAGTGCTGAAAAAAATATGAGTTTGTTTCGTCTCTTTATCCCGCATGATTGAAACGTCATCGACGCTAGGCAGGCCGAGGCCGTAGTATGAATTAAGAACTGTCGAAGTCTCAAGAGTCCTCGGGTTGATCTTGACGAGTCCCGCCACATGGGTTGCATCCCCCAACATGGTGATGTAGACATAGCCGTCGTAGTAAAACCCGCCATTGGGGTTGGAGAGCACAAAACTTTCCGAGCCGTGAGGTTTAACCAGATTGGGCTGTGTCACTTCATTTGTTTTCAGGTCCAAAACAGAGAGGTAGGTCGGTCCAGACGAGATCGCCGACGTAAACCACATCTGTGGTAGATTAGCCACACTTCTTCCCCCTAGAATCTCTCCAGTCGCCCCTACCTGGTTGAGATCATGCACCCATATGCCCGCTTCATAGGCGTATCCGTACGTTCCCCTCGATACTATCTGGGCAGAAGGCTCTTGCCCGATTACCTCATCGAACTCCTTGTCGTATGAAATGAATGCCGCCCGCTGTGCTTCTTTTAATGCCGAATTAAGGCTCAACTGAGCAGACTCTGTTCCAGACACGAAATCTTCCGATAGGTTTCCATGAAATAGTGGTGGAAGGAGATATTGGTAGCTGGCGGGAATTGACGCAGTTTGTGCGTAGCTTCCACCTATTAAAGCAGCCAGCAAGACTGGTAGCGCACACGAGAGAATCGTTGGGGACTTCATTGACTCGAGGAAGTAGAGTTGTTCATGTGGTGATCAAAGTATACGGAATAGATTAGTTTATATTGGGTCAACACTGTGAATCCAGTATCGTGTCTACATCCACTGACTTAATTATATAGTTATCATAGGCTATAGGCTCTGACGGGAATATTCTGTTAGAGGCGAGCCAGCCCCGTATCTCATGTGTTGGAGAATTCGTCAAATTACGATTGATTGTATCGGGCACCCGTCAAAGAATTTCTTGGTCGTAGGAATTACTTCCGGGTGAAGAAGGATTGACTCGGCCACGCTATGAAGTTCGCCTGGATAACCTACAGTGCATTAAATTTGTCATCAGAGACAGCATCTGGAGGTGATAGGCAACGATAGGGCTCTAAAAGTTAACTAGGTGTATCTCCAGACTCCTTTTATCCGAATTGGAAACCGATCAAATGGACCGTGGCTCCGTCGGTTACCTTTTACCACAGCGACCGGAAGCAAATATCCGATTCGTGCCCCTGCCTGTGCGGTGCCCGATAGATATTGCTGTTTTTCAAACCGTAGTTTTACATTTGCTCGTGTACGCTAGTCAACCTTGGGTCGGTTCGGAACTATAGTGGAGACATGGCTGGGAGCAGAGTCGCGCTCGGATCCCGGTCCGGTCCTCGATAATGAAGCCATTTGGCTAACAACCGATTGGTGGGGCCCGCAAATCCACTTCGCTATGTCTGGAAGGCCTTAATTTATTATTTGGGGGCAACAGATAACTTGCATAAGTGTGACCTACCCATGCCAGAAACTGTTCCAAAGCAAAGAAACTCATTCTTGTACATAAAAGTCATGGAGTCTAGGGGAATGGTTGCTATCATAACAGGTAAGGGCTCCTGGCTCTTCCTCTGACAACTGGAGGAGAAACAAAAAAGAAGCATCTAATAACAAGAAATCTAGGCGGTGTTTCTGGCATTGGACTTGCCATTACCCGACTTGTTGCCAGTGCGCCAGGTACACACGTATACCTTCTCGACCTCAATGTGACTACCGGATCGAAAGCGATAAACCAATTAAGAACAGAGTTTCCTGAGTCAACCTTTTCTTTCCAGGAATGCAATGTTGCATCTTGGGAATGTCAGCTTGCTGCTTTCGATCAGGCTTACGCAGAACATGGCCGTATTGACTTGGTCGTGGCGAATGCGGGTATTTCCGAACAAGAGTCTCTCGCCAAAGTCCAAGGAATGGCGATACAAAAGCCCAATCTTAGCGTCATCGATGTCAATATTTCGGGGACGATCTATTGTGAGTTATTATGGCGCATCTCCCTCTCTATATATACTGACTCGTATACTTAGCTGTCAAGCTTGGGATCCACTACTTGGCCAAGAACAAGCCCACCAAACGCTCTGGAATCGATAGCCGGGGTAGCATCATCTGCACAGCATCCTGCGCTGGTATCTATCCTTTTCCCACCGCGCCACTTTATGCTGCGTCTAAGCACGCTGTTGTGGGCCTTGTACGCTCACTTGCACGCTCACTTGCAGAAGAGGATCTACAAATTCAAATAAACGCTATCGCACCTGGTCCTGTAAAGACTGGGCTTTCTCAGGACTCAACATATTATGACATGCTCGCGGTAACCCCTATGGAAACTGTGCTAAAGGCCACTGCGACCTTTATCAATGATGCAAGTCTGTCTGGTCAAATAGCGGAATTACACAAGGAAAGCATCACCTACCAGGCTGCACCGCCGTTTCAGCACGACGAAACCAGACAGAACATCGAAACCTATTGGAAGCTTGGAAATGTATAATTGCATTCCTCGGTTCCACATGTCATATCAGTCAGCGTGTATCACTGGACAATGAAAGCTTCCCAAAAAATCACTTATCCCAAGGCGTGGTCTAACCATCTTTTCACAACCATGCCAACACTTTTCTGCGAGTTCGAGAACCTCGTGTACAGGTACTGAGATTTCAACATATATGGTATAGAATATGTATTTAGAAAAGGGAGACACCGATGCATTTCAAGTGGTATAAACGCTTTCCCGTGGATTCTGGTTCTTACTACGTGACAAAAGAGTATAGGTCCCAAAGACAGCCATCCTTCGCCTTTCATATCTCGTAATACTATCTTGAAGTCTTTTCACTTCACCACCCATACTACAAGACATCTTACAAGGTGTTTTGTGTTGGACAATATACCTCAGAATAGTTACGATTGCAGACGTTAATCTGTCAACTCTATGGCGCGCGTGTGGTTGGTCCGTTGATATATTTCAATTCCGCAGGACAGCCATCAGCACGACGAAAAGTGTAACAGTATAACAAAAATTGATATTCTACAATATTCATTCACTACACTTTCTCTGGGTAGATAACGATTTAATTCTACGGGGCTGAATTTAGTGTACTTGTTCTTTTTCGGAATGAATACTGATTGTTATCTCAGTCTAACAAGTTGATTCGCCACAGCAGTACTTGGCGATATTAGACCTATTCTATCTCTGGTTAAGCTCCTTAATTATAGAAGAACTAGGAGAGTCCTCATACCTAGGCAGGATTATGCAGAATAGAGCAACTGACAGATCCTCTAAGGAGCTCGACCTTTGCGTAAGTTATTAGCATGGTACGTAAAGGTCATAGCCCCCGTTGGTCGCTGGAAGGCTGGAATGGAAAACAGCTCAGCCGGGACATATCCTCTGGGTCAAGTTGTAGAGTAGTCGGTTCTAATATATTGGGAAAGCTCGCCGTATTTGTATGGGAATATGACATCACGGAAGAAGACAGAGGAGGGGAAAACGGGTGGGTATTGTTTGGGAGTCCGAGTTCGAAATCGAGAACTTGGCGGTCGCGTAGTGCATGAGGCTCTTGCGCATAGTAAGGCATCTGCGTACTTTCCTCGCTTTCTTGGTCATTGGCTTGTGCTACGGCCGAACCTCGTTCATGACTCGGCTTCTGGGGGTGAGAGCTATGTGGTCGTTGGTACTGGTGGGGAAGATGGCGTCCATTGTGAGCAATTCGTTGACACGACATGTGGTCTTGCCGCTGGCTCAGATGCGGCACTTGGCCAAATAGCACATTGAGTGCTGTTGCACATCGTGTGGCTTGCTTGGTTAAGGGGGCTAAGAACTGGAATATATCCATTGCTGCACCCCAGGTACGTATGATAACCTCCTCGCCGATTTCTTGGTTCACTGCTGCATGTAGCCGAGCCGCTACTAGGACTGTCGCGGCAGTATAGAGATAAAACACACAATACCACCACGCAGGTAGTGCCTCATCCACTTCTTCCTGGGTCTTTCCTTCAAACTGGGACTGGAGGAACTGAACTGTCGCCAGAGCTGCCCTAGTGCATGAAATGCAGCACTGGAACGCGAGCTTCGATGGCAATGCGTCTTCAAGAGAACTAGTTTCATCGGAACTGCTAGCCTTGGAACACAATCGGGACATGACTGGCCGGTATAGAAGGATTCTAACATGACAATACCTCAGCCAAAGCGTATTAGTCTGTCGCAGGCTTGCTGCATCTCTCTTGAATGCTGGGTCGTACCTAAGATGAATAGGCAAGTCTCGCTTCCATGAAGAGAGCTTGCTATCCATCTCCAGGATGTTACCAGCCACTCTGGGCCCAGAGCTCCCAAAATAAACATTGTAATAGTCCTCACTTGTCCCTAGTTTGTCTTCACTATTTTCCTTTCGCCCGGATGACGCCACACCGTATACGGTGTGAAGCACAGCGCTGGTGAGCTCGTAGAGCTTAAGGGATTCAATAAAAAAATGAGTATCAAGATCAGTGGCGGTCTGTTGATGCGGGATGGTGTAACAGGTACAAATGGCAGAGTTTGGGTGGGCTACTGGATAGGGTATCTCAGTGGCAGCTAGGGATGTGATCATAAATGGTCGCCCGAAGGTCATTGAGAGTGCTCTATCCATCAGAACACAGCCATGCCACACTTTCCTAATCAGGTTTTGATTAGAGGACGTCTGTACGCTCGTTGATGGTACGTCCAGGCACAGGCTTTGCGCCATACGAATCGCGAAGCCGACAAACGTCCAACATTCCTGCGCATCATCTGTACTCCGGAGGTACTCAGCGAGCAAGAGGAAGCATTGAACTGTGGGAATGGATCGATGGCGTATCAAGTCTAGTGTGACCAAATCCCTGGCCCTCTTATAGAATTCCACGCCCTGGGTCTCTCGGTCTTGCGGCCTCGTCGACGAATCCAGCAAACATGCGATGCTGAAACAAGTATTCAGAAGGCAGGTAAACACTCTGCTCTCGATGCCTAGATCTTCCCCCCTCCATATGCTGTGGTAGGTTGCCTCAAAGTCGTCCTTATCCAAGAATGGATACAGGGGGTCCACCAGGCGCCAGTAGCATCGCAGCAGATGATCCGCTCTCTGCCGTGATGGGAGAGTATACTCGAAAGTCTGGAGACGTTCTTTCATCTGGGCCGCCGGGATCAGTGGCAGCGATGCCACCGATGTTGTGGACCGACCATGAGAAGAGGCGGGAGAAATTTGCCGATCAATTATGTTCCTGATCTGGTTCACGAAACTCCGCGCACTCGAGTCTCCGAAGTTGTTTGACATGCTTCGGTGGGTATCTTCTACTAGGCCCATCATTGCATTTGCCTCTGCATTACATTCGTTGCTTGATGGAGGCAGAGTGGCTGGTTTGTCCACATTCCGTCTCGCATCTTGTGCAGCTTCTTCTAGCTCGTGGACTCGACGTTGCAATGATAATAGTTCATCATGGGCAATCCCAGGGCCACGTCCCCTCCGTACTACCCAGGTACATGTAGAACGCTGCCCGAATCGTTTTAAACAGGGCTCGCATACTGGAGAATCAGATGTGGATCAGCATCCTGCGGCTCCTCTCTCCCGACACTATCGACCGGGATTTTCGGAAGACTTACCGGGTCGATTGCCGTCACATTTCACTTTCCTCAATCGGCATTCCTCGCACGCGGCCGACGCCCGGTGTCTTTTACGGGGCCGCTTGTCCTCATTGGCATAGTCTAGTGGCACCTCTGTCGCGACGCGTGGGTTTGCCCTATGGGACAGCGACACGTTCATTGTGGGTATATGACCACATGCCTCCGTGCTTGGAAGAAGGAACGAGGGCAAGGGAAACAGGATGAACTTTAAGGCGCCAATAATGTCATTACTGGAAAGACGGTGGTAGGGGCGCAAGAGAAGGGGGGGGAAGCTCCTCGAAATTAGTTAACTCCCCGCAGCTGAGTAAGAGGGACGTGGGGGATATGCAGGTGTACAGAAGTGTTCCCCAGAAGCTGCTATGTCGTAGCCACGACTTGAGTTCGACTTGTTACGCTAATGGCAAAGCTAAAAATCCAAATGAGTTCTGCCTCGGTAAACTGAAATGGGGCAGGTCCAGCATTGAGGTGGAGAGTATCCCGGGAAAGGTGGTGCTAGTCACAGTAACTAAGGGCTGTCGTTAGTTAAGTTTAATTTGGTAACTAGTTACGGTCCCAAAGACTTGGTCATCAGGTTCACGAACTCGCCATCGGCGCTTGGCTACTGTCGTTACTTTGTCTAGAGAAATTAATGGATCATCATAATAATAATAATAATGGCCCCGCAGACAACGTTCCAAAGTACTAATGTACTGTATCACGATTCAGGCCCTTCTTTCGTCATTGACCAACAAGAGCAACGGAAATTCTGCCGAGGCTCCGAATCTCCGCATCTCCGCATCACTGGCCAGACCCCCACACTTCGGACTTCAACTTCTCTCTTCCGAACGCACCGGCTTCCGAAGCCGTTTAATACCCGGTGACGGTGCTTCATCTTTCCCATTCTTCAGGCGGCTTTGGATTAACATTCTTTTTCGTTTGGCGTCAGATTTTGCTCGATGTTTGAGTGTTTTGACTGTGGAAAGAAATATGTGCGCCGGAACTCCCTTTTGCGCCATTTCCAGACTCATCAGAAGACAAAGAGACATACCTGCAAGGAATGTAATGTGGCTTTCTACCGGCAAGACTTGCTGTCACGCCACATGAAGCTGCATGCTCAATCAATCCCGAATGGGCGAGCCGGCTCTGACGATTCTGGCTCACGAAATGGCCAGGACGGGAGCCGTAAACGATGTCATACAGCTTGTACTCGATGCCGCAGTTTGAGGATTAAGTGTAGTGGGACATTTCCATGCGGACGTTGCTTGAGTGCATCCCGACGGTGTAACTACAAGCACTCCACTGGACGAGTCAGCCACCCCCTGAGTGAGCCCGATGCCACTCCTTTCGACTCGGCGGTAAATTATCCCCCGGACCCCAGGAATGACGAGGTTCTATCGCTTGATAGGCCCCCAAGTCAAACTCAGATACACAAAGGGCTGCCGACGCCGAACAGCGTGCCACCTGCTTCCGTCGTTCACACAGACCGACCGTTAGACACTTTGTCTGCCGAGCTCGAAGCTCCTGGGATCCCTCCCTTTCATAATGTCTTGGCTGTGGACAACAATAGTATCTCGCAATCGAAGGCAGCCGTTGATCAACCAGATTCCTGTGCTGATTCCCAGGTTTTTGATTTCGATGCTATTTCATGGCCGTTACTACATGAGAGTCTCGAGCTAGCCACAGAGTTTGATTTTACAACAACCAGCTCTATGTTTGGTCTGCAGCCGGCTCAATCAGAGCCAATCTCCCCTCAAGTACTCCTGGAGGAGGGGGGGTCCGAAACACCTGACTCTCCGATGGGAGCAAATATAACGCCATGGACTTCATATATTGAGTCGGGATTGGATGGCCATTCGAGAGGTATACTTACCACTTCACTCTTTTCCCTATTGATATTTTCCGTCTCCCAATGCCCTCAAGGCGCTTGTCTAATTCCTTCTCCTTCTCCTTCTTCTTATCGTTGTTGTTCTAACGAAAACAGACTATATGACTAGCGCCACCTTAGATTGCCCTTCTCCTCAACAGACTGTCCAGGACCTTATCGCCTATGGAATGAGACAGCAACAGAAGACTGGTCGGATCAATGTGGCTATAGATCATTCCTCCTTTTGGCACGATATGTCACCGCAGGTTGCAAGTGCATTCCGGATTTCCTGTTTCCGTGACCAGTCCAATTTACTCCACCGCCTTATCGACTTGTACTTCGACAACTTCGAGCCTTTGTGGCCTCTTTTCAGCCCCCAGGACCTACAAATTAACCGGATGCATCCGCTTTTGTTCCTTGTGCTAACCTCCATTGGGGCCATGTACGGAGACAAAGCCTGCAGCCAGTATGGAATGCTCATGCATAATCAAATCCGAATTTGCCTGGTGCAGCCACTAGAGCTCGACGACACAGATGGCGATTTTCTTTGGCTAATGCAAGCTCGATCGCATACAATGGGGGCAGCGTTGTACTTTGGACAACCCAAAGCGTTCTCATTTGCCCAACACCTCGGTGCCCTGCTAGTAGGCCAAGCTAGACGAATGGATCTCTTCACGTCTACAGACTCTTGTCTACGTCGTTTGTATCAACCAGGAAGCTCAATATCTGATACTGATCGGCAAGCACTATGGCTTCATGTGGAAGGTAAGCGGAGAGTGGCGTTCGCCGTCTTCCGCGCCGAAACCTACACAAGTGTCCTCCTTCAAAGAAAGCCACTGCTTACAATGAAAGACATCAACTTGATGTTGCCATCCTGTGATACTGTCTGGGCGAGCGAGAGGCTTCCTGCTCATCTTTGCCTTCAGATGATTAAGCATGATCGAACTCCCAGTCGCCATCTGAAAGCATCCGATCTTATACATATTGCACTTGATCAAGCTGAACCACTTCCACCTCTTGATCCTACTGCTTTTGAACTGCTTTTACTAGGCCTGCAGTCCTGCATTTGGAGGTTTGCCTCAGACCCTGGCCTGTTTAATCGACTGACGGGGAGAACAAGACACGGGGAGACATGTAACAGTTCGCCCCAGGATCTTGATGTCTCATCCACAACACAACATGTACATCTGGGAGGCCCAGTGGACGATCGACTTCTACCGGAGACTCTTGATCCATCAGAAGTCGATCATTTGGAAAGCACATCTCGAAAAATGCGCGACCTGTCTCACGACCACACTCGGCTATTATTCGCGTTGCAAAAATGCGAGTCTTCACTTCCTTTAGTAAAGGCTTTCGTTCACTCAGACCGTGATCGCACGTACTTGATGAGTGGCTTGGTTCTTCTTCATCTTGGACATCTGTTGTTATCTGCACCAGTAAACAGCCTCCACCAAATCCAGTACGTTCTTGCAGATGGCAAGACTCCCGACAACGAGCTCCTAGGATCAGCCTGCCAGTGGGCAAACTCACCGCAAGCCATTTTGGCGGCGAAAAGGGCTATTTCCATTTGGTCGCTGATCGCGAATACCTCATTAGAGCGGGATGGTCAAATCCTCAAATTCAATCTCGTGGCCATTTTAGGACTGCACCATGCCGTTGTTGTTCTTTGGGCGTTCGCTGGGGCATGTAAGGCTGCTAACACGGCGACTGAGGGTGTATCTGCATTATCTCTACATGCCACTCAGTCGCCCGCCAACTTGCCGATTCTGGTAAACCGAGAAAATACACCGAGGATAATCCACTGCTTTATACGGGCTTATGGTTTAATCAGCTCATCCCGGTGGTCTTCGTTTTCCAGAGTAGCGCAAACCTTAGCGCTGCTGACTTTTCCTAGCAACGGGAATCAGTAACCCTTCGCGGCTGAATCATTGCTGGAGGTTCGCCGGAGTACATTGAAGGTTTATACTAACGGACGTCCGGTGATCTAAGACCATGGCAGTACATGTACCTCGTCGCCGGGATTTTTATTATTCTCTGGTCTTTCCTTCTTCTCTTGTACTTCCCTCCCTCCAGACCCTATCCGTGCGACAGAATACACCGATCGAGAGAGAAATACAGCAGTGACTCGTCTTCAGCCAAATAATTCCGGAGTTCGAAATACGCATTTTGAAAAGGAACATCTCTTTGAACTCTTACTTGATATCAAATTCTGGATTTTGTTTGCCATTGCATTCCTCGGCATGATTCCGAACGCGCCTGGGTCCACCTTCATCCCGATAATTATCAACGGTTTCGGATCCAGTACGTTGAACAGCCCGCTTTGATACATTCCGTATGGCTTCATCTCAGGAATGGCAACCTTTGTTGTCACGTACCTGGCATACAGAGTGCCTAAGCTGCGATTTTATATCATATTTCTGGGTCATCTCACGACTGTTATATCATCTCTACTTCTCTAGCGTTTGCCACGGTCTGAAAATGGATGGCTGCTCTTTAGCTGCTACATATTACCCTTCTGGGGATTGAGATTTGCTCTTATTATGGGGTAAAATCTCTACGCCTGAAAAGTCGCGATGCTCAAAAAATGCATGATATTTTACTAACACTGCATATCGTCCGCAGGCTGTCTACAGCGAATACTGCAGGTTACACGAAGCGTTCACTTGCTTCGTCGGGTTTATTTCTGGGATACTGCATCGGTAACTTTGTTGCGCCTCTGTTATTCAAGTCAGCGGATGCCCCGGAATATGCTTCTGGTTTCATCGCTGTTGAGTCCTGCTCCGTCGCTGCGGGGCCCTTGACCATTATATACCGGCTCGTTTGCGTCTGGGAAAAAGAGCCATCGGAGGGATCAGGCTGGTGTGATGGAGGCGTTTGATCACGCCTACGACGACGATTCGACAGGTTTGAAAAATAA
This sequence comes from Aspergillus niger, assembly GCF_000002855.4. NCBI lineage: Eukaryota > Fungi > Ascomycota > Eurotiomycetes > Eurotiales > Aspergillaceae > Aspergillus > Aspergillus niger. The sequence goes on from NT_166531.1 coordinate 1,468,811, forward strand.
GCATTTTCGTTACACATACTGATCGCGATAGGAGTTGTGGGATATCATATAGACAAGGGACGACGCCCGGTAATGATGTCGAATGTCTGGGGCGAACTGATCATTTGTGTGAGGCTGGAAGATTGGAAGCCAATTTACTCAAGGAGAAATTCCAGTAAATCTTCCGAATCGAACATTGTGTATAAAGGCCACTTACATGACCTCCACCTCCTATCTGATATACGTCAGTAAAGAATATTACACGAGCTACAGAGCAATAACCCCATCGGCCAGCCTCTTAGTTCCGAGTGCGCAATCATAAATGACGTTTTAATTTCCGAATCGAGCATCATCTCTTCTCTACAACATCGATCACTTCCTCGCTCATTTCATGCTCTTAGAATCTAGACAGGGCTCTGGGCAGCTACGTGAATGGCCGTTTACTCGTGGCGTGTGGTAGTCAAAAACTGCACGCCGTGTGTGGATAAGTTCCTGGAAATCACTTTCCACATTGCGTAGAGGTAGCAGTTTCTCAGGCATTCGAATTTTTCGGGAGGTCTGTCAATACCAGGATTGGTGACTGGTAAAATATTACCCAGGTCAATGCTAAAACATATACAAAAAGTTCAAGCTTATTGGACGCCAAGTCTTTGGGAGAAAGCAAAGTCGGAGTTCCCGAAATTTCCGCCATTTTCCCCCCACCCGTAATGCGGGGAGGACTGCTGCCACTTTAGCCGCGCGCCACTATATCCCAAAATCCCGCACAGCTGGACGGACGTGCTGAGACTAGTACATACATAATCTGATCGAACTCCCCCGATCCCCGATATATTATGAGAACAGTGAAAATGGGGAATCCAACGCAGGGTCTACTATATGTAGCCTCCAGGATTAGATCTCTAGCGCGAATATCACCAGATGTGTATAACGCCTGGTACGATGAGATCCATGTGCCTCATGTTCTGGAGACCCCTGGAATCAAACAAGCATTTCGTTATGAGTCTACTGCAACCTCACTCGACAGCACACCGTGGCCATTTCTTGCTCTCTACCCGATTCAAGATATTCAGGTTTTTAACACTGAGGAATTTACAAGCATTCCGTTGTGCAGTGATGCGCTACCTGGGCCGACGCACAGTTGCCTGGATATAGCCGAGTTTGATAACAGGCGATATCGATTGGTGGGGAAGATACAAGACGCCGACACGTACATACCAATAGGTTAGTTTACAAAGAAGAGCATGCGATCCACTTGACTGATGGGGTTGGCTAGGTTCGAAATCACATCTCCTACTCGTGGAATTTGACCTACCTTCACAAATTGATGGCTCTGACGATCAGGCTACACTGGACTGGTTCAGTGATATATATAGTGGCAATGTATATCAATGGGTCAGCATTTACAAGATCTTCTGGTCTAGCTTGTACAAAGACGAGCAGCTGGCAGACCTGCCAGCTTACCTGGCTTTGGTAAGCTCACCCCGCGCCAATTTCTGGTGGTTCACCTTCCGTCCTTTTGACTTTGACTAATATAAATTTCATAGCTTCAATTAAACGGTGACAAGAATACATATCAACAAGCTAGCCAGGAACTTCAGGAACTTCAGTTTGCTGCAAAAGTTGACCAGTGGAAACTACGAAGGGCATTCCATTGCTGACTGTGTACAAGCCGGTGGACTTTACTCAGATGGGCACTTCGTTGTGATAAGTCAACCGGGACTATATTTTGGCGGTGTACACAGATGGCAATGGGTTTCGAAATGGCGTGGTTCCGGCTCCGGTCCAAAGTCAAGAATCTCGAACCCTGATTGCAGAATTTTGCGAAGAATTTCTCTTTTTAGAGGACTTAAGGCAATAACGTTAACTGAGGTTGATTATTGCCTGTTACAGCCTTATCTCTGAGCTAGTACCCAAATATAGTAGAACATTAAACCTCATATTGTAGCTACACTACTGTTTTTCGTTTCCATTTAATTGCCTCCGTTGATCAACCCATTTATACTTTTTTACTGTTAGCGAATGATTTCCTTTCATGCTGCTTGATCGCGTTTGACCCGAGACTTTCAAGTCATTGGAATCGAAATACCTTAGCGTACTAGTTCGTCCTCACCTCTCGCTGCATGACCGGAATCATTAGCAATGGTACTCGGCGACCTTGTCAAGCCTACCAGCCGTTAGATTACCCAATACAGCATCAGGATTTTGAATCTTCACCGTTATTGGCTCATTGCTAGTCTGCTCTGTTGTTGTACCTGACAGCACCGCTAAATTTTCCATTTCGGGGCTAATTCTGGACTGACGAACCTTGCGCTCTTCAATTCTCGCCTGTCCGAAATAGCGACTTCTAAAGGTTCCCCTAGACGACGCATCATGCAGCGCTAAGAATTCAATGTTGAGAGAGTTGGATGTTTTCCCTCTTCTGCTGAAACATAAGAGGTCATTTAGCCAGGCGGGTTATGGATTAGGGGAGAAGTTTTCCGCCGGCCGCGTGGTTGCATGCCGGCCGGAGAGACAAGGCATCCCTGACCCACGCGGGCTTAGGATAGAATAGGTTCAGGATTTCAGGGCGGGTTGTACATGTCTAGGTTAGGCTTCATCAGAACCAACACAACCCGCACCCAACCCAAAATAGGTTTGGGGTTAATTTCCCTGAACTAATACTAGGTTTTAGGTTATTCTTAATAATAGGTAACCTATTAGTAGACATGCATAACCCAGCCCGACCACGAACGGGTAGAACCCGCAGAAACCGAAATAATGTCATATCTCTTAAATAGGACTCTTTTCTATCATCTTTGTACAGATTATAGCATATTAATATTTGAATATCCTATTATCTCTAATTAGAATCTTAAATATTTATTATTAGATTAATTAAGGTTTTGGAAGATATCTTAACACCTAGATCCAAAACATATATTCTGACATAGAACCACCATAGACCGCCCAAAACCATTCTATATTAGATATATCAACATTTAAAATACCGCTATTTTTAGATGAATTTCGGGCTCTATACCCCAAAAGATGATCCTAAACCCTTAGTAGACCACTGCCTAGTTTAAGAACTTCGGGTAGAACCCGCTTCGGACCTGCACAGTCGGGTTCTGATTGGTTAAACATACGTAGGGTCATTGAAGGGCTAGGGAGTAGATCGCAGCGATGGCGGGTCGCCGTAAGGACAAACTTGACTGCGGGAGCCCATCAACACAAGAAATATATTTCTATGGTTATCACTGTAGAGGTCGAGAATATATACACAAGATAATGGAAGTGTACTTTCACTCAACCCTCTTCAAAGACCAAATAATCCGTGCTTCATGGTGATAAGCCCTTCGGCTTCAATACTGGGCGCTCCTCAACAATGAATCGCATGCTAGAACCACATAGGAATTTCCGTTCGTCCTGTCGAATAGTCTCCAAATAGTCTGGTAGGTTGAACGCGGTTTCCAAATCTTCGATTGAGTCGAAGTAAAGTTCAACAACTCCAGAAAAAGTCTCAGAACTTCCCTCCTCACTCATTGCTCGATGCAGTTTGAGCAACCCATGATGCTGGACATATCGCCGAACGAGCTTGTAGAATGACTCGACACTCTTAACTAGGGGTGCGTGTTGAGTAAGCCAATAGCTAAGAAAAGTCTCTTGGTCCAGACTCTCTGATCGGCGCAAGAATGACAGGTATTTTACCCCAGATGTTGGGCCATCCTTGATGATGTGTTCCGTGCCATATATCGAGGTACAAGAATGTATAGAAAGGAATTTCAACTCATCCTCTCGCACGATAGTCAAATAGGAGGGATCCGTGAAAAAGTCCTGTCTGTTCATGTCGTCCCGAGGGGTCTGATATGTCTTGGCAATGCCATCAAATGGCACGTCCGCATCGCCGGCCAGCGAGGCCGGCATTGGCAGAAGGTGGTTCTGTACATAGGATTCGCTGTATTTCCAGAACGCCGGCAGAGAGGCGAGTACATGAGCGTGTGTAGTATGCCAATGTTCGTTATACTCGTCGTGGGTAAGATCTGACCGTCTTTTCAACAAGGTAAACTTCGAGATGCGAGTCGCCATTATGATCGTGTATCTCGTGATGCCAATGGGTGAAGATTATCCTTGCGTGGAGGATGGGTTTATATAGCTCAATTCCGTTGGCCACTCTGTCACACCGAAGGTACAAAGCACAAAATCAATTTTGACCCTCTCAATGAAAGAAATCTCATTGTGCCAAGCCAGCAGTCGCGGCGGTTAAAGTGGCGGCTTGCCTGGAGTGAGGAAATAAAACTGATTGTCTCTCAATGGAAGCCGCTCCGTGGCTGCAGGCCGGTAGTCACGGCGGTTAAAGTGGCGGTTGGCTGGACCGACTGCGATGGTCTGCTCGGGGTGGAGAACTCAGTTTTGCGTCACTTATTGGATTACTCGTAAGTATTTCCAGTCAAGCTCGACCATCGAGGTCGATCCCGGACAAGACTGTCCCAGGATAATGGAAAAGTCGATACCGAGTCTGGCGCGAGATCATCTAATCATTTAGTCGCCTTTCTTCCAGGGACCCCTCATAGTTTTGTTGCTTTTCTGGTCAGTGTCGGTGCCATCTGGAATACTGGTCGCAGGACTGATGTGCCTCGGACCTCGGAAAGTAACCAATGCAGGGCAACGCACCACATAATTCGGCCAGCTAAAGCCCTGCTTTCTGCTGTAGACACTGCCTGGCTTCTTGAGTCATCGGCAAATAAGCACTCGTACCTTGGTTGTTCGACCTGTTGTAGTTGACGATGGATTCGCACGTGCAACTCCACAGCTTTAACAGCGTCTTTCGCTTAGATTGAAAGGTGGCTCTGGTCATTGGCAGCTCACGACCTAGGCCTCGCATTGTATGCAGCAATTGGGTAGATGCTTTCCCAGCCATGATATAGCTCTACTCAATGCTGGTCGGCTGTTCAGTCTACTCGAATCAGGACATTATCAAGTTTATATTGTCTCACGTAGTGCGAAGGTTTATGGGGAAATAGGCTTATCCGATAGCGATTTCAGTTGAAACAACAAATAAATAATGCAGAAAAGGGCTGGCATGATCCATTCGAAACTCATCTGAAGCACGCGTTCAAGAAAGTGGTGATCCTGAATCTGACTTCCGTTTTCTTCAACGCACAGGCGTTTGCTCCTTGACTCTACAAAAACCGCGTCATTGGGTAATTCGGCGAGTATCATAGTGACTGGTAACGTCACTGGGCTGGGATTGGAACTCGGGTAATTCATGGCGCCGCTGGTAGTACCCCGAGGCTCGCAAGAAAATACTAATTAGGAATAGCGGCGATATGCAGACTATCTTGGGAGTGACGACAAAGAGAGTCCTCCAAAGGTATACTGCATATTATTATGGCGCGAGAACTGGAAGATAGGAAACCGAGGTCTACGTGTTTAGTGATCTTAGTAGCAGATCCTCGGCCTTGCATTAAAGATAAAGGGCAGCACAATTCCAGGTTATTTTCCCTTATCAATTATTATCTTTGTCTCGATTTGATTGCCTCGAAATGTTGTCAGCCGCCCCAGTTCAAGTTCAAAGGTCAAACACCGACATAATGGAACAAGACAAGAAAGCGAACAATGACTTTGTGCCTGTGTACAAAAGAACTGTTCAAGTGATAGTGATATCGATGGTTATTTTCTTTGCTCCGTTATCATTCACATACTTCTTTGATGAGACACATACGTCCAACCTGAGCGACAAAGTTCTGGCCATCCTAGTGAACCCTGAATTTGCGTATGGGGAGGGCTCCGCGACTTTATCTGATATCAACGGAGGTCAAATGCGAATATTTCTGCGAAATCTTACTGCGATGGTCTCTCACACGATTGCTGGTTCTATAGCCATCGTCCTTGGCCTGCCCCAATTCAACACGACCCTGCAGTTCAGATACCCTGCGATCCATCGGTTTCTCGGGAGGCTATATATCCTATGCGCCTTAACAATCTCCTGGTCTTCAAGGACCTTCTTAGCGGATGCTATGCCAAAACATGAGGTTTTCTCCGGGGACCTCTTTGCATATATGCTATGGTCGTTATCACATGGTGTCCTGGGGACACTTGCCCTTGCAATATATGCCATTTGGAACCGCGACATTGGCTCTCATCGAGAATTCATGGTCCTGAATTATGCATTCATGCTGTCAGCACCAGTTCTGAGAGTTGCATGGGTGATACTGGGCCAACTTTGGGGGGAAACAAAATACATCATCAACTTATATTCCTCTATATTCAGTGGGCCATTCTTGGTCGCTGCCTCCATATTCTACCTTCGTCAACAGCATGTGCGCCCTTCGAGTTCGCTTCTCATCAGCTCGAAATTCCGCCTGGCAGCGATAGCATCCGGACTGCTCGGTCTCCTGTTCCAGATAACTAAGGGCCCAAGCTTCAACGGAGGACCTTATCCAAAGGCGTTTTTGTTGGCACTAGGTCCTCAACTGGCTTGTTATATATTATTATTTGCAACACTCGCTCGTGCTGCGAAGCGTCGCGGCGACATGGGATCGTATACAGCTTGGATAACCTACCAAAATGGGCTGATTAGCGCACCTATGTGGAGTGTGCTTTCCCTGTATGTCGCTCGTGATATCCTGCGTTGTTCTGAGGAGAGTTTATGGATGATCACAGTGACGGAAGGCTTTTCGCAAGGACTATTTAGCTCATTTGTTATTTATGTGCTTGCAACTTCGAAACTGGCCAACGCACGCCGTCACACTGTAAAGGCTGATTAAGTCAAGTGCTATGGATCAGGCTTATCCCCCATATCCTGCCGTTTAGCATGTCATGATATTGGATTTACCTTTCGATAAACTGAATTATCGATTAGATATATAGTGAAGAAAGAGAAGTTACAGACCCCTGGAAAGGTCAATATCCATAACCACCGGAGTATACTGGAGGCAACATAATTAGGGTCAAAGCAGTACTAGAAGCATATAACCTTATAAGATCAGACCAATAATAACGACTATATAAATAAGAGGAGTTTCTAGAAATATAAATACATATTGAATTATTCTACTATTTTTTGATTAGAACTTAAAAAATTGAAAATCAATAAATCTTATGTAAGTTGACAATGCAATTTCTATCCTCATATAGCGTTGAATATGCTAGCTTGAGGGGCCTAGATGCTTCGGCAGGCAAAGATTATCCTCTCAATTTCGTTGTACCATGCAAGATCTTATTATTATTATTTTTGTACTATTTCACATTCGAGATACTCACCCATATTTACCGTCCCCTTCTCATTCTCAGATGTCTTTCATTCAGTACCACTTTACATCAACCCATCAATATCTCCTGTAATCCTATCAGTAAATCATTTTTACAATGTCATGCATACAGTATCATTTGTATCCAAACGGTACCAAGAGAAAATTAAATTTATTTAATCTCTTTTTCATATGATTCGCAAATCTGTCAAAGCGCCTACAGAGGTGGAGATAACACTCCGCTAGCCAACAAGAGTACAAGAAATTAGAAGTATCAAGTACAGGGGTACACATGATTGATGCGCCGCCGGCCGTCGCCAGCACCAAAATAAATCCTCTGAGTCGTACTTTTGATCAGCGGCGTTGATTATAGCGATCACCAATCCAGTTCGAACTACTTCCACTTCGGATCATACGCATCTTGCGGCTTTTATGTCCGTAGGCTGCTACCTGATGCCTTCTATGATATCTCTATAGCGTCGTCGGCTCTCTCTAGAAGGACAATGCAAGTTCTCTTCCTCTTTCTCCCCTGCGCACTGCCTTTGTTGTTCCCCCCCCCCCCCCACCCACCTTTCCTTCGCCCACCATTTTCATCAACAGAGTCGCCAACGGGTTTAGCCATCGGTGATCATTGTTCCATTAGCTTTTGGGCTGTTCATGGAACCCTGTGAAACCTATGCCTGTGCAGTTGGGACAAATGAGTTTCACTAACAGTGTGATGGTGTCTGCTCTTATCTCCTCTTCCGCATACGATAAGTATAATGCCATTTCCTGGACTGAAAAATTCCTTATATTGAGGCAGAGTAGGAATGGAAGCAGGCGGACGGAGGAAGGCGGAATGAAGGAACGGCGATGTTCCACAAAAATAAAAGGATAACAAAGCAAAAGTGAATACATCCAACTGTACTAGCGTAGGGTTTATATGCTTAGAATATGGTGTGAGAAATAAGGTACGTATAGATAGACTTCACGTCTCTAGTCAAGCAACCTCTGCGAGTGCTCTGCCTAGCAAGTAGGAAATCTGCTTAGAGTATTCCAAAACAGCCCAGTTTGGAAAAAGTCCTTCTGGAGCTTCAGTGTGGATTGAGTCTTTAGAGAAATTTCTAGTGCATGTAGCCCAATACCCAAAATTTAAATCTAACAGAAACAACCAGCTAAAATACATCCTTTTCCCTTCCTTCAGTCTCTTTTATCTCGTCAACACGACCCCCCAGTTGGAACCCAAGTTTCTAGAAAAGCCTTCATACAGGCAGCGGCAGTGCAGGCAGCATAGGGTTGCCAGGCCTTGGTCTTATGCGAGTCTGCATAGTCGCTCACGCCCTTGATAATCACATGTGGTATGTTGTCAGAGACACCTGCACCCTCCATCTCAAAGGCAACAATACCCTCTTCTGTTGCAATAGTGTCGCGACGCGTGCCACTTCTCATCAATGTATCGCCGGACGCAATGGCACCAAAGTGCACACAAGGCCTGGGACGGATCTGCTCCAGTCGGCGACGCAAGACAACGATGTTGGAGTCCGGCTTATATAACACATCCTGTTCGGTGCCGGGATACTGATAGTCTTCCTTGAACTGAGAGTGACTTTGGAGAAAGCGAAGATGGGTATCCATAGCATGATGAAGTGACGCACGACCGCGGCGAGTTTTCAATTTGGCCATATGCGCACGAATCTCAGGACCGGGTCTGCCAAGCGAGTCGAGAAGCGTGTTCCTGCGGATGAACTGGTCCGGGTACTGTCGCCCAAAGTCGTACTGAACGATGCCATCACCGACGATTACATCGCCCAGTATGATCTCCTGGGCAGTATTTGTGAATGGAAGAGCCCCGCAGACACCTACTATGAAGGCAAGTTTCAGATTCGGGAAGCTCACTCGGCAATGAGCGGCAACTGCCGCAGCGTTTGCTTTTCCCATACCCGGCATGTGCACGAGTACGACGTTGTGCCTGCCAATTGCACCGCATGAATATGCATTAGGATCACTGGGATATTTGTCATATGGGGGACCGTTGTCATCCCAGTAATGGTCAAAGAGGGCATGAACTGCGTCTTGCTCGACTGTCAGGGCACAGATAATAGCAATTTCAAAGTCACTCCGTGAGGTGGGACGCGCAGGTGCAATCACAGGGAGTTGCGACACATTGCTTAACGTAGCAGCTTCAAGGCCGAGCTCAACTTGGTCCGAACTTTCGTGAGCTGCATGGCGCCGCACTCTTGCAACACGCGATGCTAGCTGGGCTCTCGGGATCGACACTGAATCGTGGTCTGGAATAGCGCGGAAATGAGGACCAGGGGCGAAATGCAGGTTTTCGAGACCCCTAATCAGCGAAGTTTCTGCTTGGATATAGTTAAAGGCATCACATTGGTATCTTAGGTGATCATCTGTAAGGTCCTCTTGCCATCTATAGAGAGATAATGTAAGCGACCATCGTCATATATACCCAGTGTTTTCGCGAGAGACTTCGGGGATCTCAGAGGGACATACTGATAGTGTCTTCTGGCATGCTCATTGGTGAGCTGAGAAAGGGCGTAACTCCGATCCATAGTAACTGGGCGATGGACATCATGATCGGCCACATTGTGCCAGTAGATTGGTTGTCTGGGTAATTGGATGGACGGGAGCGGCGGGGGAAATTGACCAGTGTGCCAGAGAGCAGCGGCCGTGTTGATTGGCACATAGTTCTGACCAGCATTTGGGATATAGTGCCGCATTCCAGTCGGTGTGCCGCAGGCACCTGCTGCCGAAAAGGGGACATTCAGGACGGGGTTTTCCCTGACATTTGCTGTGTTCCAGGGAGGTGCAACACCGTTCTGCATCAGCTGCGCTGATATAGAACTTGGTATTACATCTCCGCTTCGGTCCCTATATAAATTTGAATGCATGTTGACGAATGTCCGTTCCTGACGGTCGAGTGGAGTGACCGGAGGGTGTTCGTGGTAATATGTGTGATAATCGCCTCGTCCAAAGTTCCAGGGCCATGGCATGGTGAGAGAGCTAAACAAGAATATTACTTCAAAGTAACAGATGGAAGAGCAATGAAAACAATAGACAGAGATGGAGAGGGTGTTTGTTCTTCAGCCGGAAGAACACTTGGCTTGGGAGATGAGATTTTTATATATTTCCAATACATCGTGTCAAAATTTCGTCTGCGCACCGATGGGCTTGATGTATCTAGAAGGTCGGTGGGGGGGGGGCTTGAAAATCTTCAGAGTGACCAATTGGGAATGGGCCAATCAAAAGATCGTTTGATGACTCCATAAAAGCGCGGTGATGTGTTCAAGTGTGTCGGTGACTGGATCTTCTCCTAAGCCGCTGGCGTATACGTAGTTGTAGCCCATCTAACTGACTCCAAAATGTGCGACGAAATTATGTACCGAGTAGGTAGTTGCTGTTGATCTCCATGGCCGCGGCCTTGGTCTCTATGAGAACTTGGGAATCAGCCAATTAGGGCCACAGTATGATGGGAGGACTTGGAAAGCAACCAATGAGACCTAGTATCGGACAGCTGTCAAAGGATGAGTGAGAACTTCGAAATCAGCCAATAAGACCTATCGAAGAGCATGGCATGGGTGAGAACTTCGGAAGTGGCCAATGAGATCTTCTACATTCCTGCGCCGCACCTGCGGGCACGCCCCCGTGCGTGTGCGTTGGTCAGGTATGAAGTTGCCTGACGCACGACAAGGCTGAGGACGCTATGCATTCGCCGAGAAAAGCTGTGGAAAAGCAAAGTTGGGCCTTCACCTTTGGCGTTTAAGGCCTGTATATCCCCCGCAAGTCCTTATCATTAACATCCTCTCAAACCCCTGTGAATCTGTCAATCAAAATGGCCAACCAGCAATGGGATACATACAAGAGCGAGATAGAACGACTATACATTCACGAAAACCGAAAGCTGGAAGACGTAATGAGCTATATGGAAACTCAGCACTCGTGGAAAAAAAGGCAAGCACGCTTTACTAGGCTTCCTAACATCGCAGCTGACCAGAAATTCAGCAAGGCATCATACACTAGACAAATCAACAAGTGGGAATTCAGAAAACACTCGGAGTCTAGAAACGATGAATGGATTTCGAAACGAGTGGCCAAACGGAAGCGAGACGGAAAGGAGAGTGAGGTTTTTATAGACGGGCTTCAGCTTCATCCGAAGAAGATCAGCAAGGCGAAGTACGGAAAGGGCTTCGTGTCGACCATAGCGCAATATGGTAAGTTGAACCTCGGATCTCATCTGAACTCGAAAGTGACCAGTTTCCCAGCACCTTCACCAAAAACCCCGGAGGGCTATCTTGTAACAACACCACAAACAACGGGGATGTGCCTCTCGTGGGACAGCTCTTTGCCCTGGCTGCGGTTCAAGAGCTTCATTGACATTGATCCCCCAAAAGAGCAAGGTGAGATGCGTTTGACACACACACACACACACACACACACACACACACACACACACGAGCTTGGATGTTAATATAATCAAATTATCAGCACCTTTTTCGCCCTCCTCTTCTCTCTTTGTGGACTCGTCGCGCTCTGGCAACGTCACCAAAGGTGCCAGTTGCGAGTTGATGCAACGCTTGAGCTCAATCATACCCTGGACTAAACCTAAGCATCTTGAGAATATCTACAGTGGGTCACGTACATCAGCAGCTCTGAGTATTCTCATGCCAGAAATGGAGAAAGGGCAAATCGACAGATTGGGAACAAACCTGAGTACCTTGCGATCGGACCTTAGAGATCATTTGAGTGTCGTGTTGTACCTCATTTCCAATAACTTGATGTCCCCCGATAGTAATGTGTCGTTTGTAAAGGGGAAGGAACGTGATTCCAAATTAATCCTAGGACTGCTCAAAGATAGTGGTTGGGGTGATCTGGATCATCTCAGGATTTTGCTATCAACCCGTGAGCCCACCGCCGAATCTATCGCAGAAAAGGTGTTTGAAAGTGCACTCCGGACAAGTGATTTTGAGATCATTGAAAGCATGCTTCGGTCTGGCATGAACCCAGATGGATTGATTGAGGCATTGACAGAAGAAGTGGACGGCATCTGCTTCTTGACTCCTTTACAATTTGCTGCTGAGCAAGGGAGTCTTCCTCTTATTGATCTTCTGATCAAGTACGGTGCCGACGTGGAACATGGCTTTGCTGATGAGCTTGGTAAAACTGCTCTGTATTTTGCCATCACAAGCGCAAACTGTGCGGCCATTCGGGGACTCTTTCTGCGAGGTGCAAAAGTGACACGAGATTGTGCCCGTGCAGCTGGGGGACTTTTTCTTCAAGATCCGCAAGATTGCGATCTGATTGAGGAGATGGTAGAGGTCTACCTTAAGAAATATCTGGAAGCTGGAAACAATGATCCAGATCTTCTTGTTCCGGCGGTGATAACTGGAAATGAGTGGCTTATTGAGCTGTTCCTTGACCGAGGTGCAAAGTTGAATGGATTCATCACGTCAGGGGATTACATCGGACGTAAAGACCGGAAGTATTGCTTGCTAGGCCTTGCAGTCAGGGAGGGTGATGTTGGTATTGTCCGACTTTTGACTGGCCCTAGTGTTGGCCCAAACCAACTCCCTTCCTCGCTGCCCTATGTGTTTCCACTGACCCTAGCAGCTATGACCGGCGAAACTGAGATAGCTCAAATTTTAATTGATTCAGGCGCTGACGTCCGAGCTGCTGACGAGGGAGAAACTACCCTACTCGAGCATGCCGCTCAGAGGAGCGACTTTACTCTTTGCCAAATGTTGATCAAGCATGGTGCCAGGATTGACAGAGAGCCATGCGATGTGCAGAAGTCGCCATCAGCTCTTATGACTGCAATTAAGAAAGATGACGCGCACATAGTTGATCTTTTGATCAACTCAAACGCACGAACAAATGATCTCTTCGAAGTGGCTCCAGGTAGCGTCCTTGCAGCCGCTCTCGAAGTTGGAAATGATGCTGTGATCGACAAGCTAATGAACGCCGGTGCTAATTACTTTGGAATCAGAACGAGGAAAATCGGGAACCTGCAGACTGCCATCCTCATGCAAGAGAAAGAAGTCTTAACAGACGTCCTCCATCTATGCGGCCCTCGGATTCTTGCATCTGCTATACTAGCTGGACATGAAGGCCTAGCATACTTCTTGCTCCAGAACGCCGCTCATAAGGAGCACGAGCCTCGGCATACCTTCGCCACCTCAGGTCAGAAAACCCCCTTGGAGGCAGCCATCTTAATGAATAATGTGAAACTTGTACAAGCTCTTCTGGAGCGTGGTGTTGAAGTAACAGACCATGCTCTCACATATGCGATACATGAACATATCGGACTTCTACCAATGCTACTAAGAAACTTTTCGGGGAGTGCTCCAACAGCAGTGGCAGCTTCTTTGATGGAACCTTCAATGGCTACGCTAGAGCTACTTCGGGAGACAAACGTGGACTTTACAGGAGCACCTCAGCCACTCGCAACCAGATCGACGTCCTACACCTGGAGGAAATTGTGGGGGGATGACGTCAAATCGGTACTTGAATTGGCAGCTGGTTGGAATGCCAAAAGCACTCATCTCACATATCTTCTCGATTGGGCAGCCGCGGCTGGGATACCGTGGCACCCAACGCTTGTGTCCCGTGCTCTAACCAGGGCAATACTATCAGGGAATCATGACCAGCTGGAGGAGTTGATGCAACTTGACTTCGATTTGAGTTGCGATATATGGTGCGCAGAAGACCAATGTAATTATAGTCCTCTTCAAGCTGCTGTCCAAGCACAATTGGTGTGGGTCGTTCGTGAAATGTTGATGAAAGGAGCTGGTGTCAATTACTTGGGAGACGGTCCCTTCAGACGTACGCCGTTACAGATCGCTGTCGAGAATGGAAACATGGAGTTATTCAATATTCTCCTGCATCAAGGGGCTGATGTCAATGGCCCCGCTGCCGCGAAAGGTGGTGCGACCGCTTTACAAATTGCGGCCATAAACGGATTCATCGGCATTGCCCAGACGCTGCTTGACCTCGGCGCAGATGTCAATGGAAAACCTGCATTGTATCATGGGCGCACCGCTTTGATGGGCGCTGCCGAGCACGGACGAATTGATATGTTACACTTGCTGCTTGACCGAGGAGCACTCATTGTGGGTGAGCACCAATTCTCTTTTGATGAAGCCGTAAGGCTTGCGAAAAATAATGGCCACTATGCTGCAGCGAGACTATTGGTCTCTTTTAAGGACTCGCTTGTAGCAACCGGAGCATCGGTTGAGGATGAGGGTCATGATGAGTATAAGTATGAGGACGAGGACGAGGATTATGACAACTATGAGGACGAGTATGGTGACGAGTATGTGTTTGAGGATGGCTTTGAACAACCTGCCGAGGTCGCAGGGGTAAGTGACTCTTCCGCTGCAGTTAAACCTTTGGATACTTGCTTCAAGCAAGTCTCCAAAGAGAGCGCCACATGGCAACTAAACATCAGTCTGACTGCATGAACAGGACCTGGATGATTATACTCAAAACTGGTGGTAGTTCTTTACATTCAGACAATCATCTGTGTGTCAATATTACTTCATCGACTCCTGCGCTGTTTATTATGTGGAGACAAAGGTTTTCTTCCTTCAGAACTTCCAGCCTCTGCCAACTCTGGGTGCAACAGATGAAGACCGCGCTTTTACTGATGTCCTTTGGGCGACCATGGATCTCAGGATTGTGGCAATCAATGACGATATTTTTTGGGAAGGATTGTCCGTTGATGCACGTCCCGTCATCGACTTGGCTGATCTTGCTCTCTCCTGTCCTGTTGCAGGCGTCGCACATCCACCACAACTTAAAGCACATATTTGGCTGCTTTTTCTTATAATAATAGGCCCTATGCTCTACCAATTCCTACTGAAACATCAAATGCAATTCTTTTTTTCCATCGTACCTCCGCATATGCATACAGGCTGGAAACCCTCAAACGGGGTCGTCTCGCTCAATTCAGATTGAACAGAAATTGCCTTTCTTCAATTCAACCCGTTCTACTCTGAACATATCCGACGTGGGAGTTGTCCAATCCTTGTACGGCTCGATAAATTCAATCTTGGTGCGTTAGAGAACGGCTCGAGTCACCTTATAGGTGTCATGATCTTCCAGATTAATTGTGTGGTCGAACGTTGATACGCCTGTTCCTGTCATATTGTCCAAGTTCCAGTATGCAGTTACTCTGGGGCGCAATAGCGGTATTGTTTTTGAAGAGAAGAGAAGGACTACCTAGATGTTAGAACTTTCACGCTTACGGGAAGAGAGGGTTTATTGGCGCTTCTTGGTTTTTCATTTACTTCATTCACTCAGGTATGACTTCCTTGTATTCGAGTAGATGAACAAGGGCCTGAAGTGCCCTGAATAGGGAGACAAGCCACCTACGCAGTGCCTAGTTGCTTTAGAGGACCTCGGCCTATTCCCTCCTCTTTAGAGCATGAAATCTTAAGGCCTATATGATATGTTGCCGCTTAACAGCAAAGCAAGAACAAAAACAACACACATGCGCGCCTCCGAAAGCTCGAACCCTCCAGATTCATCCAATTGTTTCGCTCACCCAGAGACGCTTATATGAGATAGGATCTCGAAGCCGACATTGGTCCTGCCAAGCTACATCTGGCGGCCACTTCACTCCTCCCAGGTTCCTATACACAAACAAATCCCGCTCTCCAGCATCAGCCTGAGGCGTACGCCTCAGCCGAAACCGCGAGCCGCAGACTACGCAGTCAGTATCTTTCTGAGATGGATGAAACGCCCAAGAAAGTAAACTCTGGTGGGGACATGCGAAATATGGCTCTATTGAAGCCGGGCGAGGCCAGGAATGTAAGGCAACCTTATAGTCTGTTTGCGCCAGAAGAATCCACTGTTGATGCTCAGCTCCATAGTATACCTGAACTTTTATATCAATCCGGACATCTGGGTAGAAGATTACCCTGCAGTGGTGTACCTGTACACAACGGCACTTTCCGACCAACTCTGGCGGGAAGCGTGGATTCCCTTCCCACAGCAGCTCAAATCGTGGGTCCTGTTTGGGTGGTGTAAAAACATTTGTTTTCGAGAAGAAAGTTCGGAACAGACGGGTCTTGTCTCGATGCGTGAGACTGATACAGGGACAGAGGCCAACGATCCCGGCTCGTGAGTGGCAGGTATTATCATCCTTTAATTGGGTCCATGGGTGTAGCTTGAGGCATGCGTTGCAGAAAGCCCACTTTTCATTCTGGAGCTGATGCAGAAATATGTTACGAGGTACCGTAGCTTGGTCAAGACTGATAGTGGGATTGAGGTTTCTTAACAAACAGGGAAACTGGAGTCGGCGATCTTCAATTATTGGCTTGTAAGTTTGGTAGAGTTCCTGGCATGTTAAAACTAGACAAGCCCGAGATGGAAGAGGTAAAAGCCGCAGGATCTTTCCAAGAAGGTGAGGAGGAAGGCGGAGGAGCGGTGGTAAGTCTGGCTTTGGTGGTAAATCTGCGGTTTGTGAAAGCCTAGAGTAACCCCTGCGAGTGCTGGGAAAGCCTATAGCGGCCATGAGGTTACCAATGAATGAAGTCATGATGGTAGATATAGTGAATATATTGTAAAGTAAAGAGATGCTAAAGGTGAGAATAGTGAGAAGCTCAAATACACAGGATGGGAGTGAATCTTCAGTGAGAGTCAGTCGAGTCAAGGTTAAACGTCAGTCCGGATGGTTTTCCCGGCAAGGCCGCTATATTGCATCACACTGACCCCTATTGGAGGTAATACTCCTTGAACCTTACTACACTTTCACTCACACACTTGAGGCTGTTTCACTGCTTATATAAAGTGATGACTCTGCTGCAGAATGCTTGGTCTGTGCATAGATAGTGCGTACTGGCCTGGACAGGTATAAGAATTTGATTAAGATTCGGTTGAATCCGGCTTGAACTCGATATTGAGTCATCCATTATATACTTCCTGTGTAAATAAATAGTAAGTACATATGACTGTCTGCTCAGCTGTACTCAATCCACACGCCAGGAGGTTAGTAGTTGGACGGATAACTACCAGCAAATCTATTCTGTTATATATTAGTATTCACCTGTTTTTCTTGATTTTAGATATAGTTCTTTTACTACTTTCATTTCATTCTATTTATTCTTCTTTATCTGAAACTCAGCTGAACTGCCTGGATCTCAATATTTTATATTTAATAATCCTCCTTAATCTTTATTTTACTAAGTTAGTAGATCTGTAGGCATTTGACAATCAGCTATGAGGAATGAACGTTATTTTTAGTTTTTTATTTTTTTATTTTTTTAATTGAATTTTCAATCACCTGCGTATTGCATCTACTATCAATAACTTGAAGACATTGACCAATGTCTGCCAGTGAACTTTAGAGCCAAGGAAGCTACTAGAACAGAGTATGTATGTGCCAGAAGGTCAAACTTGAAAATGAGATCGAAGATTAGTACTAGTACGGGCATATGAGTCAACAGGTTCAAAGTTGATCGATTTCAAAACATGAAATATTGTGTAAAAAAAAAAAAAAAGAAACGCCGAAGTACTGAGTGATGATACCAAATAGGAATGACAGACTAAATATTAAACATTCTTGTTCATCAGACATCAACATCCCGAAGAGTGCGCTTCGTCAACAGCGTCAGTTGCGAGAACCACGTCGGATTCCCCAAGACATCCTCAACACTAAGGACATATCCTTGCCTCTCCATGTGAGCTGATATCAGACTAGCGCTTATCAAGTCACCACCAAGATCAAAAATTGTCTTGCCCGCTTTCACCTCAGGACTAAGGGGGCAATTGAAAGTGTCCTTCCACGCACTCTCAAGCGCCCATTGCATTTCAGTCGGGCTAATGCTAGCAACCATTAACTGTTCATTTGTTGGGGTTGCACTGAGAGGCTCCTCTGAGGGCAGCAATGTGGTTGTCCGCAGATATCTGATCTCGTCGGGAGATAACAAAGGCTGGTCCATGACATTGCAGAAAACGATGATAGACTCCGTCAGTTTCGCAGCTAGCAGTTCAGCGTCACGCTCAGACACCACGCCATGTGCGAAGTCCAGCTCAATTCGGAACATGTTGTTATCAGGCTTAGAAGTGATATGAACGTCGGTCATGTCCACTTTGCCGTGAGACAGATTTAGCTCCTGCTCAACGTGCATACTGCGGTTATGAGCAATATGTTCTCCATCGTCAAAGTCATGGTGATAAACGATGGATCCTGCATATGTCCACTTCGGCCATGTAGTACAGTCACGGACAATTTCGCGTGTGCCTATATTCTCATGCTCCATGCTCGCAATCTGTTGGGTGTTCAATGCACTGAGAAGGTCGCGAACAGTCCATCCGTCGGTAAAAGATACTCGAGTAGGAATGATGTTCACGCAGTCTCCAAAGACATCTTGTGTCCCGGGCAAGCCCCGACCGTGAGTGAGGCTACAGAAAACCACGTCGTCGTTGGCAAGGTGTTTTGCCAGAACGTACGCCCAAGCAGCCTTCAGTACAGTATGAAATGTAAATCCAGTACCTTGAGCAATGCTCTTAGGAACATGTCTGGCGACACATGGTCCTTCGCCAAAGGTCAGGGCATATGAAGCATGGGGCTTGAGGTTCGTCATGCTAGAGCCCTTGAGGAGTCTGCGCCAGTGAGACTTAGCTTGCTCCCGGTTTGTACCAGCCACGGCATGCATGTAGTTGGAGAAACTAGCCTTAGACTTTTCTTGGAAGCTAGTGTCCGAAGGAATGTGGAATGAGTCGTCACTCCCGTCACCGTACATTTCTTCAAATGCGTTCCACATTTTCATCAAGCTCATTCCGTCATGTTGAGCATGGGAAATGCGGACCACAAGACGGTATTCGTTGTCGCGGATTTGATGCAAAATAGCAATCTTTGTTAGGAGCGAGCCATAACGGAGCTCATCGTCCCTGTCGCGTAATCGTAGCTCTTCTGTGCATTCCTCTAGGCTGGCATTCTCAATTCTCAAGACGGTTATATCCACAGGAAAGGCCTTCAGCACGACCTGCAAGAAGCTGTCTTTATGTGCGATGAAAAGGGTTCGCATGAGATCATATCTATTGACGAGCTCATTGCACACTGCTCGCATCTTGCGCATATTTGGCACGCCCTTGCTATCTAAAGTGTGATAGAGTAGCAAGTCGCGGGACGCAGAGTGAGTCATCGCGATGGAACGAGCTTGATGATCCGTGACAGGGAGGATGTCTTCAACATTTTCCAAGTCAATACCAAAGTCAAAGAGTCGAGAGAGTATCTGGTCTTTGTTGTGATCTTTGGACAGAAGCGAAGTGGGTTGAAATACCCGTGGCTCTTCCAACTGCGGCTTATCCACAGAACGAAGCAAAGCAGCCATTTCGCTGAACTTAGGATGCTTGAAAATATCTACAACGGAAAGCGATAGTCCGTGGTCACGGGCCGCGCCTACCAGCCTCATAGCACCGATGGAATCTCCACCAAGTTCGAAGAAGTTGTTTGTAGTGCTAATTTTTCGCGATCCTAATTTGAGGACTGAGATCCAGAGCTCCCGAAGTGCCACTTCCAAGGGAGTAGTGGGGGGTTGATATTGCTGTTGAGCTTGGTTGATTGAGGTAAGCTGCTCCAGGGTGAGGCTTGAGGCCATTTCACGTAATCGGCGCCGATCAGTCTTCCCAGTAGCTGTTGTGGGAAAAACAGTAACAGGGATGTAGACCGAAGGAATCATATAAGATGGGATTTGTGTCGCGAGTTTCTCCCTAATTCCCTCGGTCGCCGCTTTCGTGCGGGCAAGAAGCTTTTCATCATTCAGGTTGATAGAATTCAGGTCGTCAAAGCTCACGAAGGCGACAAGTATGTTGTTGGAGCTAGCTTGGGGTGACACAACCTCGACCGCAACCTGAGCACTGCCATGACTCACCAGGTTTGCAGAAACGTGCGACTCGATGTCGCCTAATTCGACGCGTTGCCCGTTTATTTTGATTTGAGAGTCCCTTCGGCCCACAAATGACAAGCTACCATCGGTATTATAGGTGACTAGATCGCCCGTCCTGTACAGACGACCACGGCGGCCTGGAATTCCTGGACTAGCGCCTTTGACTAGGAATTCTGGGTCTTCAATAAATGCTGAAGCGGTTTTGACAGGGTCTCCAAGATAGCCAGCACCAACAAGCGGACCTTCGAGTAATAACTCCCCAGGGATGCCAATCGGCATTAAATGTTGTGCAGTGGCAGGATCAACAATCCAAGTATTGAGTCCCACTCCTTTGCCGATGCTCACTTTGCCCTTGCTTATTTCCGCAGAATTGATCTCCGTAATTGTCGACGTCGGTGTGCATTCAGAAGGCCCGTACGGATTACGCACGCTTGTCAGGGCGGACCAGCGTTGGGCATATTCAAGCGAGAGCTTCTCGCCTCCCAGAACAATGGTATCCAATTTAGCCAACGTACTGGCAGGTAAGACGCTTGCGGCCGAGGGGGTCATATCAACGTGTGTACACCGTAAGCGGTCAATTGCGCCCGCCGGGTCATTTTTACGATCATCATCAGAAGGAATGCATAAGCAGGCCCCAATGGTCAAGGTGTGCAAGAAATTGGACCAGCTGACATCGAACGCATAAGAGGCAAAGTCAAAGACCCTAGAGGTTGGCTTGAAGCCGTGTTCACTCTGCTGATGCTTGATGGCGCTGCTGTAGTTGGTATGAGTGATAATGACACCTTT
Source organism: Aspergillus niger (assembly GCF_000002855.4). NCBI lineage: Eukaryota > Fungi > Ascomycota > Eurotiomycetes > Eurotiales > Aspergillaceae > Aspergillus > Aspergillus niger. The sequence goes on from NT_166531.1 coordinate 1,489,689, forward strand.
TGGCGTGCCAGTGCTCCCTGATGTGAAGACAATGTAAATACTGTTTGCGGGATCGACTGCAGCCAGCGGCGTATCGTCAGCCATCGCCTTCATGCTGGCTTTGTCTATAGCCAAGACGGGAGCCGTTGTGAGCCTGGCTGCTAGCTCAACCTTCAATGTCGAAGAAATCACAAGCTTAGCATCCACCTGTGCAACAATAGACTGGAGCCGTTCTTCAGGCTGGCTAGTATCCATCGTAACAGAGGCTGCACCTGTTTTCATAACTGCTAGCATGGCAACTGGTGTCCATTTGGATTTTTCAAAACATAGCGGGACGATGCTGCCTCTTCCGATGCCCATCTTGCTGAGGCTATTGGCAAGGCGTGTTGCAAGATTATCCAGCTCCGCATAGGTGAAATCGCCGTCCCATGAGCAAACAGCTGGTGCATCAGGCTGGCGGAATACTATCTTGGAGATCAGATCGTGAACGCAGATGTTGACCATGTCAGGAACAGTGGAGTTCCAGCTCCAAATATCTTGCTCATCTTGGGGGCTGATCAGAGCAGGTGGCTCATTGTGAAGAATAGCGGCAATGTTTGACTGCAGATGCTCGAGAATGCGTTTTGCCTGATTACTAGTGAGACAGCTGTGTGAGAATTCAAGGTCAATTTCGATGGACCTGGTTCCTTGGTTGATACCCAATACGATGTCGTACTATAAAAACATTAGTCCAGATGTATACACTCTCATGCTCAACAATCCACTGACTTCTGTTGGGTCCAAACCATCAATATTCTTGAATCGAAGTTTACCCTCCTCTGCTGATTGTTCATTATCGTCTCCTGACCTCTGAAAAGAGACAATAGAGTTGAAAAGCTGCTGATCGGACGCCAGTCCAAGCTCATGTTGAATGCTAGCAAGCGATATATGTTGGAAGCTCAAGTCCTGCATTAATTGATTCTGAAGTTGTCGCACGAGTGCCACACCAGGCTGTTGCCCATCCAAATCGGCACGGCAGACCATGATGTTAGTGTAAGCGCCGACAGATTCGTCCATCCCGGCGATTGGGAGGTCTCGACCAGATGCCAGATAGCCAAAGCAGACAGATTGATTTTGTACGTAGGTCGAGAGTGTCAAAGCCCAGGCGCTTTTGAGGAGACTTGCTGGCGTGACCTGGTTTATGCTACAGAAGTCTTGAATCTGCGCAAACATCTTGTCTTCGACAAAAACTCCAATCTCCGAGCTACACTCGTGCTTCTCCCGAGACATGCTCGATAGGGATGGAAAGCGGCAAGGTTCAAGGCCCTTGAGTTTTGTGTTCCAATACGAAATCTTTTGGGACTGTGGCTTAGCCAGCAAGTGGCTAGCAAATTCGCGTGTTGTTTTGACAAGGTCTGTTGACGACAGCCTATCACCATAAGCGTCAATCAGATCCTTAATCAAAATGTTGGAAGAGGCACCATCAGTAATAGCATGGCTCATTTCAATCTGACAAAAGACTTTGTCATCCGGCGTTTGACAAAGAGTGAGGCGATGAGGAGGTTTGGCCTGTTGGTAATCGACTTTCGGAAGCGAGGAAAAGGCTTTCAGGGCTTCCTCTTCAGTTTTAGCCTCAACAACGATAACATCCCCGGAGCACTGTTTGAGAAGGGCCTGGTAAAAGGCGGTAGATCCGTCAAGGCCAGCGATGAAAACTGTCCTCAAGGCAGGCTGGCGAGAAATCACCCTTTGCCAAGCAATTTTGAGGGTGTCGAGACAGATAGGATGGTCATGAGATGACAACACCTCGTATCGCTGAAGTGTCTTGTATGATTCTGGCTGCTTTATCTGACTGAGGAGCATTCCATCGACAATCGGAGAGCACGAGAAAATCTCCTCAACAGTTGATTGGTTGATTGACTCGATCTCCGGAAGTAGTCGACTGGTAAGATCGTCAAGGCGCTGGTAGTCGAGACTGATGAACTTGAAGTCACACAGCGTATGCGTTGGGTTGGCCTCGAGAAGGACGAGGCAAATCCTTTCCAAAGAGGGTTGAATTTGGTCAATCCACTGGTTAATCAAGCTCTGATGAGCGATATTTTGATTAACGGAGAATTCAAAGTGCGCTTGCATTGCTTCAATGGCAACCTCGATGTTAAACAAAGACCCTGCAGATATTGAGCGACCTTGCACACGTACACCGACAAGATCAATGTCTTCAAAAAGGGCTTGATGACTTTCTAGTTGTTGGAATTGGCCATGATAATTGAAAACAACTTCAGACACCGTGTTATGGCTTTCAAAAGCTCTTTGCCCGTCGGGGTTCAGATATCGGGAGGTAAAGTAAGACCAGCCGTTCGCGGGAAGGCTGCGGCGGGCATCCTTGACGAGCCGCACCATGTCGGTCTCGCTGGTGGCATTATTTCTATAGATGTTGATGGGACTGAGTGTGGTAAACCATCCAACAGTGCTCGACAAGTCAATTTCATCGGACCAAGCTTCGCGACCATGACCTTCGTTGAATATGGTCAGGCTGTTGCGCTGGGAAAACGTCCGAAAGAATGCATCCCAAACAGCTGATAAAAGGATCTCTACTGGCTCTGTATTCATGGCATTGTTTGCCTCGCCCAGTAGTACAGCCGTAGTTTCTCGATCAATAGTGACCGATCGGAGCCTGTGGTCTGCCAAGCAGTTGGGCGTGTCGTGCGTATACTTCCAAAACTTGAGATTGTTATGGACGCCGTCAGTCGACAGCAAGTTGTGAGGCTTCAAAGTGGAAGATACAGCCCGCTCAGCTTGCAGCCTGCTCCACACTTGGAAGGGTAGAGCGGCCGTTAGGGAATGGCCGTTGAGAATAGTCTCCAGATCATCTAAGATAATCCGCCAGGAGACCAAGTCGGTAACCAAATGATGGGCTATCATGACCAGATGCTGCTGCTGGCCTAGTAAGCAAATATCAACCGAGAAGACAGGACCTTTCTCTATGTCAATCTGTCGGTGCCGCTCTTGAGCTAACGATGCAATCTCGCTCATGGACAGGTGCTGCGATACGTTCAAATGAAGAGCTCGTTTGCTGTGACTGAGGATTATTTGCTTCCATTTGCCCCCATGATGCTGAAATCGCGAGCGTAACATCGCGTGGCGATTGACCAGAGAAAGAAAGGCTGATTCTAGATCATTGATTCTCACTGTGCGCCTGAGTCTCACATAGAATCCTTGGTTGTAGAATCTGTCATGCTTCTGCTGGCTCATAAATGGCGATTGGTCAAAGAACCACTGCTGGATGGGTGATAGTTCGAAAGGAACGTCAGTATGCTCTTCCTGACTGACTCCGCTAATGGCTGTTGCGCCCGAAAATGCTGCGAAATCCGCGAGGGTTTTACTTTGAAGGAGTGTTGAGACTGAGATGGAAATTCCCACAGTTCTGTAGTGGGATGCAAGCCTCATGGCGGAAATGGAATCTCCACCATTCGCAATAAAAGATTTGTCGAGATTGATCTTGTCGACGGGCATATTAAGGACAATACTGCATTTCTGGCTGAGGACTCTTTCGTCTTCTGTGTCTGGTTTTCGGATAATGTCGCTACCGTTCGCATTGTTGATTTTAGAAAAGAGCGTTTCATCCATATTTTCCAGCCAGGATTTGAGTGCCTTATTGTCTTGCTTTCCCGATGCTGTCATAGGGAGGTTGTACAAGACCACCCACAGAGATGGAATCATGTACTGCGGCAAAGACTCGCGCAATAACGATTGAAGGGCCTCGATGTGCTCATTGATGAGTTGGTCATGTTCCGAAGATGCCAGCTCAATCTTGTTTTCGGCGAGGTCCTCGCTAACATCATAGTTCACATCTGTGAGGCTGATCATAGCTACCAGCTTGTTTGCACAGAGGCCAGTGCTAGGCAATAGGGTCGCCACTTGTCGGGTCGCTGTGTATAGAGCTATATGACTCTCAATCTCAGCAAGCTCTACTCTCTGGCCATTGATCTTGACTTGTGTATCTTTCCGACAAACAAAAGTGAGACTGCCATCTGAGTTGTATCGCACAATGTCACCCGTCTTGTACAGCGTGCCGCGTCGTCCAGGTTGCGCGACAACGTTGCCGCGGAGCAAAAATGGTGGATCATGGATAAAAGCAGCATTCGTTTTCTCTGCATCATCAAGATAGCCAGCACCGACAAGCGGCCCCTCCAAGAACAGCTCGCCGACGCCTCCAATGGGAACGAGCGACTGCCCCGTCACAGGATCAACCACCCAAGTGTTGAGACCAGCAGGCTTACCAATGCTAGCACCAAGATCGTATCCACGCCCAATTGCCTCGGTAAATGTGGCAGTTGGAGTGCACTCGCTTGGTCCGTATGAGTTTTTAACTGTCACAAACTGGGACCACTTTGTTGCGTACTCCGCTAGGAGACGTTCGCCACCTAAAGTGAGGGTATCAAGCTGCTGAAGTGACTCTTTGGACAGGACCAGTGCTGCCGAAGGCGTAAGATCAGCGTGAGTTGGCTTCAGTCGCGCAATCGAACCGTTTAGATCATTCTTTCTGTCAGCATCGGATGGGATACAGAGACAAGCGCCGCTCTCAAAGGTCAGTAGCGCATTGGCCCATGCGACGTCAAATGCATATGAAGCAAAATCATAGACACGCGAGGTTGGAAGGATGCCTTGAACTTCTTTCTGGTGTTTAATTGCACTGGCAAAATTGCAATGTCGAATTATAACACCCTTCGGGACACCCGTACTACCAGAGGTGAAGACCAAATACAGTCTGCTGGACGGATCGACAACTGGAAGTGTAGCATTAAGGCTAGGTTTTAATAAGCGGTCAATACCTTGGCCACTGACAACGAAGCTTTGCGCCTTTGTCAGACTCCGGACAAGAGGCAACTTATCAGCTGAGCTTAGCGCGACCGTGGGATTTGCCTGGTCGATAATCATGCGAAGTCGGTCTTTGGGCTGACTGGTATCGACAGCCACCGACGCAGCCCCTGCTTTCATGACACCAAGCATCGCGATCGGCATCCACTTGGACTTCTCGAACAACAGCGGTACGATGTCCTGAGAGCCAACACCAAGGTCGACGAGGTGGTGCGCAACATAATTTGACAGGTCATCCAGTTGACGGTAAGTCCAGTTGCCGTCCCATGCGCATACAGCTTGGACATGCGGCAGTCTGCGTGCCACAGAGGAGATGAGCTCATGAACAGGCGTGTTGACTGACTGGGGGACTACGGCATTCCACTTCCAAATATCTTCCATGTCTTGTCTGCTGGTGGTATCAATATCAGAAACGACAAGGCCACTACCAGAGCAGCATATTTGACGAAGCACGTGCTCAAACTGCTTTGTAAATCGCTTGACCTGTAGTTCATCGATTACATTGGAATCAAAGTTGGCCTTTATGAGCAAACTGTCGGGTCCGAGATGGCATTCGAGAGTAAGGGCATATGTTCCAATTTCTTGAATGCCCATAGGATCATCAGCTCCTTCTCCGATATCACGGGCAATTATATCGCTCTGCCACTGGGCTGTCTCTTCTGCCGGCTGGACAATGAGAAGTGACTGGAAGTTACAGGCCCGTTCGGCGTCAGGACTTGACTTCCGTATTTGCTGCAGACCAAATTGTTCAAACGCTATCATGTCAATGGACTGATGCTGCATCTGTGTGAGGAAGGCTTGGAGACGCTGCTCGCGGTCAATGCGAACACGAACTGGCACTGTCGCAATAGTCGGGCCTATCATTCTTTCTACTCCAGGGAGCCCAACCTGCCGACCGTTGGAAGTCACGCCAAAGCAAACGTCTTCTGAATTGGTGTAGGCCGCCGTTAAAAGTGACAGTGCCGCACGCACCAACGTAAAAGCAGTGACATTAGTCTTGGGCCACTGCAACTCTTCAACTGTGTGCAAAATGGTCTTTTCAGACTTGGGCACGAACGTGGCAGTTGGTAAGGAGGGAAAAGTGGGTGCCTCTGAGCCTTGGAGTTGGTCTTTCCAAAACTTGGCAGCCGCGTCGTTGTCGAGACTTGAAATGTGCTTGACGAAGTGTCTGAAATCCGGGCTTTCATGCCTGGAAGACCCAGCATAAAAATTTTCGAGCTTTTCGAAGACCAGATTCAGCGCCCAGCCATCATATACTGCATGATGCAGAGTCAAAACAAAAAAGTGTTTGTTCGTCTCTTGTACTAGTCCGAATCGCACCAAGGGCATACCCAGACCAGTTGTCTTCTCATTATCAGCAGCCACGAAGTCGACCAAACTGGAGGCTTCTGCCGATGTCCACTGTGCTGGTTGCTTGATGACAGCTTGCACCAAACCTTGTTCCGCGATGTCTACGATCCGAGTTCGTAGTATTGGGGTGCTCTCCAACACCGCCTCCCAAGAGGCGCAGAACTTTTTGACGTCTGTTGATCTCTTCAGTTCCAAAATGCACCGGATGATATAGTCGCCGGGGCGCTTTGTTGTCAGCGCCAGCAAGCCCTCTTGCAGGGGTGTGCAAGGATATAAATCTTCAACTTGGTTACCGTCCACGCCACATAAAGCGGATGTCTCTGCAACAGCCCAGTTGACATCAGAGCCAGGTTTGAGGAGAGAGAATTCCTTGATTGAAATATCCTGCGACGGCTCTGTTCGTATCATAAGTTTTGCCATATCACTTAGTTTCGGGTTCTTGAGAATATCAGCCACGTTCAGCGTGAAACCAAGTTCCCGGGCAGAACTCGCTAAGCGTATTGCGCCCACGGAATCACCACCGACGCGCATGAAGTTGTCATGTGCACCGATCAAACTACTTTCAACTCCTAGCACAGTCCCCCATAGGATCTGCAGCTGTATCTCCATCTCTGTGCCAGGTTGACAACGATCAGGACCGTGGGAGTCAGCTTTAATGAGCTGGTCCCAGGTAACATCTTTGGCCATCTCGCGTAAACGACGGCGGTCTGTCTTGCCTGTCGCTGTGACAGGAATTTTCTGCAATGGAATATAAGCAGATGGTATCATGAATGCAGGGATTCGAGCAGCAAGACTCTCATCCAGCGATATGGCTGTGCGCTTGGCTAGGCTTAGCAGATCGGCCTCATCCATGCCCTCAGTGACAGTAGGTCCGAAGTAAACAAAAGCTACAAGCATTGGACGTGAGCTTCCTTGAGGTGTTACAAAGTCGACTAAAGCTTGACCTTCACTGAAGTCCGGTAGCAGCGCCCCGTTTATGTGAGACTCAATATCACCGAACTCAACTCGCTGTCCGTTGATCTTGACTTGCGAATCCTTTCGGCCAAGGAAAGTCAAAGTACCGTTGGAGTTATACCGAACAATATCTCCGGTTTTGTATAGGCGGCCACGTCTACCAGGGTGGCCCACCGATCCACGCAGAAGAAATGGCGGGTCATATACGAATGCGGCAGCGGTTTTGACAGCATCACCCCGGTAGCCGGCGGCGACTAATGGGCCTTCAAGTAGAAGCTCTCCCGCACTGCCAATTGGTACAAGAGCCGTACCAGTGGCTATGTCCGCGACCCAGGTATTCAGACCCGCTCCCTTGCCAATTGTGATTGACTGATGCTGTCTGCCGCAGATGGTTTGTACTGTGCTGAATGTTGTACATTCAGTGGGGCCATATAGGTTGGATATCGTGACACTTTCGTCAACTGATCTAAAAGTGTCAACATGTAAAGGTTCGCCGATGAAGTGGACGTTGCATAGGCTGTTCAGAGCGTCAAGCTTCAGGCCGCGGATAGCAGAAGGTGTCAATATGACAAGGTTTGCCCTCATCTTAACAATAGCGGCCATAAAGTCAGTCTTCCTTTCATTGTCGCTCGGGATGCAAACGCAGCTTCCAGCAGAAAGACCCTGTAGTAAGTTGCACCAGACAACATCAAACATATAGGAAGAAAAGTCGAATACCCTAGATTCAGAAGTGAATCCAAGCAAGTGTCGCTGGTGTTTGATCGCACTGGCAATGTTGGAGTGAGTAACTGCCACTCCCTTTGGCACCCCTGTACTACCGGATGTGAATACCACATAGAGAGTATCACTGGGGTTGACATGAGGAAGTTGGCTTCCACTCGGAACATTCAAATTTTCCACTTCTTTGTCGCTTATTGTGAGGACCTTGGTGGGGCTGGGAAGCTCGCTGATTAGTCGGCTTGCAAGCTGTTCGTTGGCAAATGATGACAAGATAATAGGTGACTTCACTTGGTTTACGATTGCTCGTAGGCGTTCCTCTGGTTGGGTTGAGTCCATGGCAACAGATGCGCCTCCTGCCTTCATGACAGCCATCATTGCTATGGGTGTCCACTTTGACTTTTCGAAGCAAAGCGGGACAACCACTCCAGGGCCAACACCATAGGAGACTAGAAGGTGGGCAAGTTTATCTGACAGCTTATTGACTTCAGCATAGGTCCAATCGCCATCCCATGCACAGATTGCCGGAGCTTGGGGGCGTTTATGACAAGTTCGCGTAATGATATGATGCACACAATCGTCGACAGTGACTGGAACGTCTGAGTTCCATTGCCATATGTCAGATATATCTTCAGTGCTAACCATGTTGACGCTTCTTAAAGTCTGATGATCTCCCGAAGCATGCTGAACTAGAGCGGCAGCTGTAGATTGCATGAGTGAAAGTACGCTCTCTGCCTGGATGCTTGAAAGGCAGGCGTGTTTATAGTCAAAAACAATTTCGATGTGGTCGGTAGCGTGCCCAATATTCAACACAATGTCGTACTAGGATTTGTCAGATTCCGTAAAGAACTTTGACATGCGATACAACGTACCTCTGTGGGATCCTGTCCGTCCAAGGCCTTGATGACCAAACCCTCGTCTCTGCCGGCTCATCGTCCTGCTTCTGATATGATAGGATGGAGTTGAAAAGAGGGTTATCGGAATTTATGCCTAGTTCATGCTGGATGCTTGCTAGTGAGCAGTGCTGGTGCTCCAGATCTTGCATAACTTGATCATGAACAGTCTGAACAAATTGAAGTATTTCAGTTTCTCGGTTAATATTGACTCGACAAACCAACATGTTTGTGAATGCACCGATAGATTTATCGATGCCAGCAATAGGCAAGTCGCGGCCAGATGCTAGATACCCAAAGCATGTCGAGTCGTTGCCGGTATAGGCGGCCAGAGTAAGTGCCCATATGGTCTGAAATAAACTGGCCGTCGTGACTTCTACTGAATTGCAATAATCCTGGATTTTGCTAAACAGAGCGCCACGAATTTTGCAGACGGATGTACCGGTGCCTTGTGTTGAAGCACCCGAGATTTTGGGGAAGTGGCAGGGATCCATTCCCGAAAGCTTTTTCTTCCAGTATGACAGTTTTTCCCCAAAAGAGGAAGTGAGTTGGGCCCGAGCAAACTCACATGCTGTGTCCATGAGATTTATTGGCATCGAGTTGCCGTTGTATGCCTGGAGAAGATCATTGGCCAAAATAGATGTCGATGCACCGTCTGTGATGGCATGACTCATCTCAACCTGGCAGAGTACTCTACTAGGTGAGATTCGACAGATCGCGGCTCTATGAGGTGGCTTGAAGCTCTGATAATTGATTGGGATTAAATTCTTGAACATCTCCAAGGCTTCGGTGTACTCGTCGCTGGCAGTATGCAGGATGATGAGCTCGGCGTGGTACTGAGACAGCACAACTTGATTGAATGCAGCGGCTTTGTCCATGCCAGGGATAAAGACGGTTCGTAGAGCAGGTTGATTGGCAACCACTTTTTGCCATGCTAGAGAAAGATGCTCTAGGTCGATTTGGTCGTCGATGTGGGAAGTAATCTCGAAATGTTGCACTGTTTTATACGATTCTGGGTCTTTGAACTGGCTGATCAGAATACCATCAACTGTGGGAAGACAGCGGTAAATGCATTCTACTGTGGAATTATTTAGCTTCTCAATTTCTGGGATGACACTTTCCTGTAATCGATCCAGCTCCGTATACCCGAGGCTCAGAAATTCGTAGTCGCAAAGCGTGCGATGTGAGATTTCTGTAGACACAAGCTCATTGGAAATGGTCTCCAATGACTGTGAAATTGCTTTGATCCAATTTGAAATACAATCCTGGTGATTAATGTAGCGGTTGGCAGAAACGTCGAAGGTGACCTGCCCTCGATCTATCGAGACTTCGACAGCAATCAAGGAAGAGGCGGGAAGAGCTGGTCCTTGCTCGCAGACTCCACTGAGCGTAACATTTTCAAACATCGCCTTCTCGTTCTCCAGCTGTTGAAATTGGCCGTGATAGTTAAAGGTTATTTCCATAATAGAGTCGTGCGATTTGAACGCTGATTTTCCCGATTCATTGAAATATCGAGAAGCAAAGTAAGCCCAGCCATTTGCAGGCAGGAGCCGCCGAGCATCTTTGACAACGCGTACTAGACTTGCGACAGACTTGTGTACGTCGCTCTTTGACACATGAATGGGGCTGATGGTAGTAAACCAACCGACAGTGCGGGAAAGATCAATATCCGAGGACCACGGCTCGCGACCATGTCCTTCAATAAAAATAGTGAGACCGTCTCTTTGGGGGAACGTCTTGAAGAATGCATGCCAAACAGCCGCAAGAAGGAGGTCCACAGGTTCAGTGTTGAACGGGTAATTTGCGTCTTTGAGGATGAGCTCTGTAATGCTGCTGTCGATCTTGGTACAGAAATTTAGGTGATCTTCGACGGTGTTCTTGGTTTCTGCTGTGGCTTGCCAGAAATCGAGGTTGTTATTAATTCCAGTGGTTGATAGAACATTTTCAGGATCAAGTAGGCTCGATTCCTTCGCCCGCTCAATTTGCATATCATTCCAGACTTGAAATGGAAGACTTGGTTGCAAATTACTACCACCGAGTAGAGATTCTATGTCCTCCAGGATGACACGCCACGAGACTAAATCAACAACAAGATGGTGAGCAATCAGGATCAGGTACTGTTCTCCAAACGCATTATGGCAAATGTCAGCAGAGAATACTGGCCCCTTTTCGATGTCGATCATCTGGTGGCGTGATAGAGCTAGTCGCTCTATATCAGCTGGAAGGCACGTGTGGTGGACACCAAAGTGATATAAACCATTGGTGTCAGGCTTAAGCGTTTTTTGGGTCCACTCGTCGCCGTTCCGATGAAAGCGAGCTCTCAACATAGAGTGATGCTGAACAACTTTGGAAATCGCCGAGTCAATATCCTTTGTCAATAATGGGCGCTTAACCTTGAGATAAAATCCTTGATTGTCGAAGTTGTCATTGGATCTCTTGTAGAGACCTTGTTCAAAGAACCACTGTTGGATCGGCGACAACGCAAAAGAGTCACTTTTTTCCTCATAGAAGCCCAACACGTTGGAAGCTGACTTGATTTTTGAAGATGAGGCCAAAGCGGCCAAAGTTTTGCTCTTTAGCAATTTAGCCACCGAAAATACGACGTTGTCCGCGCGACAATGAGCAACGAGCCTCATGGCGGAGATGGAATCACCACCATTCGCAATGAACGACCGATCCAGGTTCACCTTCGATGCTGTAATGTTGAGAATTTTAGCGCAAGCCTCTACTATGACCTGTTCCAATTCTGTCTCAGCCTTGCGAAGCTTCACGTCGCCATCAGACGCATATAAAATATTGGCAAACGTCTTGGCATCCATGCTATCAAGCCATGATTTCAAAGCTTTGTAATCGAGCTTTCCGGACGTTGACAACGGAACATGCTGGAGTGGAATCCAAATTGAGGGGATCATATAAGCAGGAAGAGTGTCGCTGAGACTAGACTTTGCGGACTCGGTGTAAGCCGTAACAAGGGTCGAATACTTGGGATCGATGAGTCGAATTTGATCGGCGGCTGTCTGAGTTTGGCCAGTTCCCTGGATGCAGACAAATGCAACTACCCTATTTGCACACAGCCCTGACTTGGTAAACAAAACAGCCACCTGGATAGTCTTAGAGGTGCGACGAATATGGCTCTCAATCTCGGTCAACTCGACACGCTGACCATGAATCTTGACCTGAGCGTCCTTGCGCCCAACGAAACTAAGACTTCCGTCCGGGTTGTAATGAACCAGATCGCCAGTCTTATACATTCTGGTATGTCTTGCTTGACCTTGAGGGCATATTTGCAATAGGAACTGAGGATCTTCCACAAAGGAAGCGGCCGTCTTCGTGTCATCGCCGAGGTACCCTGCGCCAACGAGAGGCCCCTCGAGCAGGAGCTCTCCGACCCCGCCGACTGGAACTAAAGAGTCTGTAACAGTATTTACAATCCATGTATTCAGACCTAGTCCTCTTCCAATACTGGATTTGTACTCATCGGTGGGTGTTACCGTCGCAATGGTAGCCGTGGGCGTGCATTCACTGGGACCGTATGGGTTCTTGAGGCTGACTAGTGAGCTCCAGCGCTGTGCGCTCTCGACAGAAAGCTTCTCGCCTCCGAGTACAACCGTCTCAAGCCTTTTGAATGACTTCTCTGGGAGCAAGCTTGCTGCGGAAGGCGTCATGTCAACATGGGTAGCGCCGAACCTCTCCAACGACCCGGCCAAGTCATCACGGCGGTCCTCATCTGACGGAATACACAAGCAGGCACCAACAGTAAGTGCATGTATGAAGTTAGACCAGCTAACGTCAAACGCGTATGAGGCAAAGTCATAAATCCGAGATGTCGATTTGAAACCATGAGCTTTTTGTTGGTGTCGGATGGCACTGCTAAAGTTAGAGTGTGTGATAATAACGCCCTTAGGAACACCCGTGGTGCCAGATGTGAAAACAATATATAGCTTGCTGGAGGGGTCAACGGTGGGAAGAGGCTCGGCGGTGATGTGCATAGTAGAAATGGAATGTTGGTCAACAACAAGGTTTGGAGCTTTAGTGAGTTGGGCACCCAAGCCCTGCTTAGACGCCGATGACAAGATCACTCGAGGGTCAGTCTGGGAGATAATCGACCGTAATCTCTCCAGAGGCTGAGAGGCATCGAGGGTGACTGACGCTGCCCCGGCCTTCATCACAGCCAGCGTTGCCACTGGTGTCCATTTTGACTTTTCAAAGCATATAGGTACAACTGTGTTGGCAACGCCAAACGGAGCAAGCGCGTGTGCAAGACGGCTAGACAAATCATCAAGCTCGATGTAACTCCACTCACCATCCCAAGCACAAATAGCAGGGGATTGAGGCTGAGCTCTTACTGTGTCCGAGATGAGATCGTGGACACAGGCCTCGAGGGCGTCTGGGACAACTTCATTCCAAGTCCAGATGTCATGCAAGTCCTCTTTGCAGACGGTAGAAACATCTCCCAAAGTTATTTGCTTTTCCTCTCCCTGTCGCTTGCGCTGCAAAGGCCAATTGCTCAACGATTGAGATGGCCGTCCTTGATAATCTGTGGGGAAGTTGAACAAAGCCCTGCTGGTTCGGTCTCCTCGTGAATGGTGTCGGTGGAATATGGCATCCAAGCCACCGCGCTGAGAAAATTGCCGACTCCAGCTAATCTCCACTTGCCATCCTGTCTGGTGAGCTATTTGTTGCAGATCGAGAGCCGAGAGTGATGAGCATTCTTGTGATGTTTGGCGGATAGAAGAGAGCCAGTCCTCAGCATCGGGACCGGCAGTGAGGCCACTATCAAGCCATTCAATCACGTGCCTCTCGTAGACTGTCATGCTATAAGGTATATTGCATACGGCCACAACTGATGAGGGGGACGGGTCTCGTAAGAAAGAATCCTGTACAAGTTGTAACAGCGACTGACGATTGAGTTGACGCCCGGAATAGTTAATCCAGCTCTCTTTCTGGATATCGTGGACTTGTAATGGCTGAGCTAGTTGGTTTGAGTCTTTGAGATGCACGACGGCAGCGTATCGATAGGCACTCAGCTCATTCGTCGACTTCAATCTTTTTGGAAGAATCTCCACATGTTCGACGAGTCCAGGGAACCGGTCGACTAAGGATGTGAAAAAAGCGGGATCTACCAGCAACTCCAGCTCGACTTGCTCCATGTTGGCCATCATCTGTCGGATCTCGTCCTCGGTTGCAGTATCTCCTGCAATATGCAGCGCCCTGGTAACCTGGAACTCTCGAAACAGCGCGTAGGAGCGAATGTCGCCGAAAAAGATCGTGCGGACTGTTTCCAGCTGAACTAGGTCCTCAATTACTTTGAGCAGATAGTCTTGACTGGGAAAGTACTGGACGACAGAGTTCACGATGACCATGTTAGCAGAGATGGGTACGCCTAGGCTGTTGATGTTGTCTGCTGTTCCCTTTATATTATAGACACGGTCGGCCAACTGGGGAATGGATTTAACTGTGGAACAAACGAAGTCCACGGCCTTTTCTGACGGGTCAAGTCCAACATAACTGTGCAGGCCGTTGACAAGATTGAACAAGATCATTCCACTGCCGGACCCCAGCTCGAGTATGTTGGCTGTCGATCCGCTGCTGCGTATTGTGGCAATAGTATCGTCTAGCCACTCGTTCAATTCGACATTGTCTATTTGGTTGCCATTGTACATGGACGTCCATCCGATGAAGTCGCGCCCAATCTTCTCCAATTGGACATCATTAATAGTTCCATAGACCTCCTTATCGAACATTCCCTCCCATACCATGACTTGCTGCGTTTCATGGCCAGCAACTGCCTTGTCATCATTGGGTAGCTTAGTGTGCTCGGTACCTCCTTTAACTTGGACTTCTGAGTCGTTCATGAGCTGCTCTTCTCCATAAAGCTGCAGGCCACTGTCACAAGCCTTCTTTGCAACGTCTTGCAATTTCGGGCGACGGAATATGTCTGACACAGCCAGTTTCAAGCCAAGCTTACGAGCTTCTGTCACAACTTCCATGGCAGCAATAGAGTCGCCGCCGAGTTGGAAAAAGCTGTAATCTAGCCCAATTGATGCTTGATTAAGGTTGAGTACCTGTGCCCAGATTCGCTGCATCTGCCGCTCAGTTTCCGTTGTTGGCTGCCGCAGCGATTCAAGTGTTGTTCTCTGTCTGTGAATTATCATCGTCAGATGACATATTTGACCAAGGACATGCTCAAACTGCTGTGACAAACGGCGCACTTGATGCTCCGATATGACTGCGGAACAATAGTTCATATGGAGGTCAAGGCCATCTTTCTTGAGCAGACACTCCATAGTCAAGGCATAAGTCCCCAGCTCTGCGGCGCTGTTTCCATCTCCTTTCCTTATGTCGTCGGGAATGTTGGTAAAAATGTCGCTCGGTGCTGTGCCCGAGCCCTCCGCGGGCTGAACAACAAGCAGTGTCTGAAACTGGCATGCTCGCTCCGCATCTGCATTGATATGTCGAATCTGATGCAGCCCAGTCTGCTCAAACTCAATCATATCTGCGGCCTGAGATTGAATTCGCTGTAAGAACTGTCCCAACTCGTCTTTGCTGTCGATCGAAACGCGCACAGGTACAGTGGCTATAGTTGGTGCAATAAGCTCTTCAACCTCATCCACGGCGGCTTGTCTGCCCGTCGTTATGCTGCCGAAGACAACATCTGGGCTGTTGGTCAGACTGGATATCAAGATAGAGTAAGCCGCACGAATTGTCGTCGATGGGGTGATTCCATTTTTTGGCCATTGTATTCCTCCCACAGAATGAGTGTACAGTTTGTCCGATCTAGGCTGGTAGTCGACAGATGGCAAACTCGGAAAGATCTGGGCTTCGACGTCTTGGAACTGTTCGGTCCAGAACGAATGAGTCTTCTCGCCATCCCTCGTTGAAATATACTTGATAAAACGTTTAAAATCGGGTGAGTTTGACTGCGCGTCTGCCTTTCCGGCGTACTCGTTCTCGAGCTTTTCGAGTAAAAGCTGAAGTGACCACCCGTCATACAGGGCATGGTGCAGTGTCCAGACGAAGTAGTGCTTAAAATCAGACGAGTCGCCGGTGACAATTTCAAATCTGCCTAATGGCATGCCTAGCCCGAATTGATGCTTGTGGTCTCTCGCCTGGCTCAAGGTCCTCCTTTGGATCGACGAACTTGACCACTGCTCGTCTAGAACAGCCTGTACCAACCCCTGGCTAGTGATGTCGACAATTCGTGTTCTCAAAATGGGCGTCGTAGCAACTACTGTCGCCCAGGCTTTACCTAGGCGCTCTATGTCGCATCGATGGTGTAGCTCCAGCGTATACTGCATGATGTAATCACCCTCGCGTTTTGCGGATAGGGACATCATGCCTTCCTGTAGCGGTGTGCAGGGATAAATGTCTTGAATTTGATTCCCTTGTACGTTGCACGATGCTGCAGCCTCTCTGAGGGCTAGATCAAGATTAATATCATCGCTCAGAAGCTCAAATGGCATAATTTCATGTGCCTGCTCTTGCTCCACTGTTCCAACCACCTGTGCCATGTCCTGAAGTCGCGGATACTTCAGCACGTTGGCCACGCTCAGGGAGAAGCCTTCTCTTCGAGCTGCAGTGACGAGTTTCATGGCTGCATTTGGGTTGCCGGCTCTTTGCAAAAAGTTATCGTCGAGAGCAATAAGGTTTTCGTCAATCCTGAGGATAGAGCCCCAGAGTCTTCTCAACTGTTTCTCTCGCAGAGTGAGAGGGATCCGAGCCTCATTAGGTGCTGCGCCAAAGCCTGCCAAGACAGTCAAGTCCATTGATTCACCAATGGCCCGCAGTTGGCGTCGGTCTGTCTTGCCTGTCGGAGACAATGGGAAGTTCCTCAACGGAATGAATACAGCAGGAACCATATATGAAGGGACATCTCGAGCAAGATTGCTTCTCAAGTTAGACATCATCTTCTCGGTTTTTGAAAACAACTGTTCCGCTATTCCCGTATCCTCTACACCAAGGTCGACCTCGAGAAATGCTGCCAGGACAGCATTGGAACCAGTCTTTGGTGAAATAATTTCTGCTGCAATTTGTCGCACAGACACGGTGCCATGTGGGATGTGGCGGTAAATATGATGCTCAATATCACCCAGCTCAACTCGTTGGCCGTTAATCTTGACTTGCGTGTCCTTACGGCCAATAAATGTCAAGCTACCGTCTTTCTCGTAACGGACCAGGTCGCCGGTCTTGTAGAGACGCCCGCGCCTCCCAGGCTGCCCAGGTCCATCGCCGCCATTGAGCAGAAAAAGCGGATTGTTGACAAAGGCCGCAGTGGTCTTCGTCTGGTCGTTCAAGTAGCCATTGCCAAGCAGATGCCCTTCAAGTAATAGCTCTCCAACCTGTCCAATAGGCACCAAAATTTCTTCATTCTCACTGTCTACAACCCAGGTGTTGACACCCAAGCCTCGGCCAATGCTGCTAATTTTTGAATCATCATCATCCGGTCGAATTGTAGCGATAGTTGATGTAGGCGTACATTCACTCGGTCCATACGGATTTTTCAATGTTACCAGCGATGACAAATGTCTGGCAAGCTCTGCAGGCAGCTTTTCGCCACCTAAAACAAGTGTTTCAATCTTGCAGAGCAAGGAATCAGGGATAAGGCGAGCAACAGACGGGGTCACATCGATATGTGTAGCACACAGTGAGCGTATGGACTCGATGAGATTGTCCTTACGGTCCTGCTCTGATGGAATACACAGACAGGCGCCGATGGTGAGGGTGTGGATGAGATTTGACCAACTCACATCAAAAGCATACGAAGCAAAGTCATACACTCTTGAAGTAGACTTGAAGCCATGCGCTTCTTGTTGGTGGAGAATGGCAGTGGAGTAATTGAGATGTGTGACGACGACGCCCTTGGGAGTTCCTGTACTTCCGGAGGTAAAGACCACGTAGAGATTGTTGTCCAGACTGACGTCAGGGAGACGGGCGACTGAGTCCGGCTCGAAATTCATTTCGGATAGAGAATTTTCATCAATTGTCAATGCTACTGCAGACTCGGTGATGATTGACTTGGCCAACTGACTCTTGGACGCGGAGCATAGTATCACTACAGGGTCGACCTGGTTGATGATAGACTGTAACCGTGTCTGTGGTTGGCTTGTATCGAGCGCAATGGAGGCTCCACCCGCCTTCATGACGGCCAGCATAGCCAGAGGCGTATACTTCGACTTTTCAAAACATATGACAACATTGGTTCCAGGGCCAACTCCAAGGTCAAGCAAACGCAATGCCAGTTTGGTAGAAGTAGTCTCAAGCTCACCATACGTCCACCTCCCGTCCCAAGCGTCGACGGCAAGTGCATCTGGCTGCTGGAGAGCTTTGTCGGTGATGAGGGTGTGAACGCATGTCTCACCCGCCTCAGGCACGTTAGCGTTCCAAGACCATATTTGATGAATATCTTCCATGGTTGCTGATGTTGTAAGATCATTGGGAGATCGCATTTTGATAAGATTTATTGATCGTTTGAGGGATTGATGAGTGTATTGTTATGAAGCAATTGATGGTATTCTGTGGACTCTTCTCATTTTAAGATGTTTGGACGGGGCATCAGCAGAATATATGAAGATGTGCCAGCTATAGTACCAACACTGTAACTATGCTAGTAAAACGCCATTAAGGCCAGACTCCCCCGACGGGCAATGAATTTCCGAGGTCGTCATCTTGGGCTTAGTCGGAAAGCACATAAGCAAATATGCAGTATACTGTTGCATCTGAATCCTACAGCGCCAAAGCAAGTTTTCCCCAGCAAACATGTGCTAAGGGGCCAAATCCATTAGAGACAATGACCCTGATCTGCAGGGTCATTGTCTCTAAAACCGCTCGTCAGTGCGAGGCGTCGTTTCTGACGAAATATCTCCAAAGTTTGCTCTCCGTCATCTGATTATACATAGATGTCTTGAAACAATCTCAAGGAAGATTTGAAGACTAAAAAACGCAAAAAACAAACAAAGCATATGAACTTTCAAAGCCCTTTCTTTGTGCTTTTCGTGTTCTTTTTGGCTCCACTGTGGATCTTGCAACAATCCGATACTACCTCAGCGGAAGCCTAGATTTGCATCCGACAGGTGGTTGCCTTACGAGTGAGACAAACAGATACAAGAGTGGAGGCTTAGGATCCCTGGTTCTCCGTGGCACATCAGGCAATGTGCAGTGGGTACGTAACGTGATTATGAGGCTTCTAATGAATATTACAATGATGATCATCTCTAAAGCAAACGTAGGAAATCTTATCAGAGTCTTGGATGGGTTTAGGATAAATTTAATTTTTGGAAGATCAATGAAAACCGGAAATGAGGCATTGAGGTAGTTGGAAGGCTGAAAAATCGAAGAAATTTCAAATTCGAGGGTTGCGCGTATTGATTACTATTTGGAGAAGCAATTGAGCTTACTCCATAGCCCCCAAGACCCCAGGATCGCTCTCGCTCAAGCCGTAGATCATTCCCATCACATTTAGGGCTGTCTCCAACTATGGTTGGGGGCCGCGCCGAGCCGAATCCACAAGCTTGAATGACCAGTGGACCCGTGGGAACTGCACTAGTGCTTAGTCATATAACCCCGGCTCTAGTTAACTATAGGCTACTGCCGTGACAACTGCCCCTATTAGAAAACTGCTGCCGTCCTTGGTAGCAGCGCAACAGGCGGCAGTGTCAGAGTAGTATGTTACGGAATAAGATGGACATGCTAAAGATATTGCTATTGGTACGTTCTACCCGACGTAAGATACTAGTTATCATCTAGCGCTTAGTCATATATACCCGGCTCTAACGTAACATTCCCGGCCGTCTCGGTCACCCTAAAACATCATACTAAATGCGATAAATTACATTTTCATACTTCAACAACCATATCCATTCAGGATATGATATTGAGTGCATATAGTATAGATAGTATTTCTAATCTACTAGTAAAGTATAGGAAGATTGTTCTGAGTATTGGCAGAGATATATATAATTCAATCTCAAATGTCAAACTTACGCGGTACATAGGGGCCCGAGGGCGGGCGTGATGAGGCTAATATTAAAGATATTTATGGTTTATATAAGCTAGTAGTAAGGTTATTAAAAATTATTGATAATCAAATAAAAGTATCATATAATTAGCCGGTTAGGGTGAGGTTTGTTAGGTTATTTACTATTATTTTATTAATATATATTATCTTTATATATGAGTTTAAAATCATTTTATATTTATATTATATATCGCGGGATACGTCTTGAAGTTATAAATAATTATATATATATTATAAAACTATTATATTACTTCATACGTGTCAGAGAACAACCTAGGGGAGTTGCTACCACAAGGCTAAAAAGACCATCATTACCCGCAGCTACCTGCGGACCCCTAGAATCCTGCTTATATAGACATGTATACACGGGAGCAGGTGGTATCTCACCACTTAGGCCACCCCTCGGGGTAGTAACCTATGATAATATGTAATTACCCGGTATTCAAAACATTGATTAAGTTATTAATTATTATTAATAAACTTATTTTGATTAATAATGATTAATAATTATAAATAACTATTAAAACCTGTTAATAACTTTTGAAAACTATGATATACTGTTTATAATTGGCTACAGCCTCCCAACAACTTCCGCCAGCGGCCGACTGTGTATTTTATTATAAAGCCTTAAAGTAATAGCCTGAAAGGCCTGAAATCTGTATATGTTCTTCCTATGCCTAGATGAATATATATATATATTAGAAATTTGATTGAAATAGATCCCTGGTGGTTGAGATATCGAGGAATCAATAGTCAGCATCTAGTATGGTGTTTTGGGGTGACCGGGACGGCAAGGAATTACGTTATAGGGCTACTGCCATGACAACTGCCCCTATTAGAGAACTGCTGCCGTCCTCGGTAGCAGCGCAACAGGTAGTTAACCTACTAGTAAGGCGGACTCGCTAGGCAGAAAGCGCCAATAAGGGCAGCGCTCGGGCAAAACCAAACTGTTATTTAGGAATTATTTGATTTTTAATAGCCTGGATAGCTAGTGAAATCCTACCCTCCTGCTCTGCTGAATCTCTAGAGCTTCGGGGAGCGAATTGGGGGCATCGTGGGTGGTTGAATTAACTACGTACTAATTCCTGGACGCGTTTTGGGTGGGGTTCGCAGCTCGTATGTGAATTACGTTACGTTAAACTGGCACTAAAGCCTAACAAATCAGGCCTTAAGGGTGAAGGCTGAAGAGATTTCTGGGGTCGGTCTGGGGGGGTTGCGAACTATTAGCAAATGCACGTGATCTAGAAGCTACATTGATCGGTGTTTCTGAAACATCTCGGAGGGCTGTGGTTAAATCAACGCTCATTATTCATGGGCCTAACAAATAAACAAAATAAAAGTGAACTTATTTCGGACCTCTCACATTTTAAGGGACTGGACAAGCGTGCGGGCCGGGGAAGTTCCAAATTGCTCCGATCTCCCGTCAGCCCAGCCCAGCCCAGCCCAGCCGTCAGCCCTCCCCACCTGCAGTTTGGGGGCGGCGATCACAGTTGGGAACTCCCGTCACTCCCACTGACGATCACATCAAGTTTCTGGCCCCAATGCCTACATTTTTTGGTTCGGTCACTTCCAAGGTTCGGTCCCTCGTTGGAACATGCCAATCAGGTTGCCCATGTGGACGTTCAATTGCGAGCTTCTAACCTCTACACTCAGAAACATTGAATTTACACCTCACGTTTGCGCCCTTCAGCTCTGTCCGGTGAGCACGCGCACACGCACAACTAGAGCCTCTTCTCCCATCCTACTCTGCATAAGCAGACTGGTTTGACGCGTCTGATCTGTCTTCCACCTTCGTTGCCATAACTGCGCAGCCATGTCGGACCCTCAGCAGGGTTGCTCCATGGCTGTCGAGGACGTGTTCGGCATCGTCAACAGTTCCTGCCTTAACGGCTTCGACTTTACGCTCTTATTTGAGGAAGCCATATTAACCATACTGCCGTTGGGAATTTCGAGTACATACTCCCCTTCCCATTCTTTGCCTCGCTTTGCCTTCTTCCCATCTTTAACTTCTTCATATACAAATGCTAACAACTGTCAGTCGGCTGGGCGCTTCTGCGTCTTTCGAATCTGCGCAATGAAGCCCCCAAAATCTCTAGGTCGTGGCCATTGGCCGTAAAAATGGTTAGTTTCACCCGAACCACTACTCCGATGTGTAAATGCCAATCTCATTGTGGTGACAGTCCTTGTTCGCTGCCTTCATTATCCTACAAGCCGTCCTTCTCGCCGTCTGGTCGGCCCAGAACATA
>NT_166531.1:1511798-1546989 GCF_000002855.4 Aspergillus niger
CCGGTTCTCGCGCCCAGAATGGAAACACGCAACGCCAGAGGAGAAGGCGGGAGCCATTGACCGATCGTTATTCCTGTGGTTGAATCATATATTCATCAAGGGCTTCAAGACCTTTCTGACAGTCGATATGCTGACCTCGGTTGACCCTGAAATCCTCTCCGCGTCCCGACCTTTGAAGTTGCAGCAACGATGGGACATTGGTGAGATTCCATTGCTCATCTTACACACCTTATCCGCTAACACTATCGATCAGCTGACCACTCTAGCGACTACGCTCTGTTCTGGACCTTTTTGATTCACTACAAGTGGCCCTTTCTTGCAGGTGTACTGCCGCGACTCGCTTATAGTGGATTCCTTTTCGCACAGCCGTTTCTCGTGGAGCGCGTGCTCGATTTTATAGATGAGGCCAGGACCCCAACAACCAATGACACCGCATACGGTCTGATTGGTGCGTACGCCATTGTCTATATTGGCATCGCGGTAGGTGTTTAATTACTTTGTCATGACTCGAAGCCAACTCTCTGATCTTGTTACAGGTCTCGTATGCCGTCAACCAGCACAAGACGTACCGCTTGCTTACCATGTACCGCGGAAGCCTCGTCATGATGATATTCGAAAAAACACTGAAGATGAAATCAACCTCTATCGCAGACGCGGAGGCAATTACGCTCATGAGTGCCGACATCGATCGCATAGGACATAGTTTGCCCCTCATTCACGAGCTTTGGGCGAGTTTCATCGACGTAGCCATCGCCTGCTGGCTCTTGTATCGCCTTCTGGGAATCGCTGTGGTGGCCCCAATTTTATGGATCGTTCGTATGTGATAATGAATGGCTGGGCCAATATAACTGTCCCAGTCGCTAACAATGTCCGCAGTATGTCTCATCGCGGGTCTTCCGCTAGCGGGTGCCGCTGGAAATGCCCAGACGCCCTGGCTGGAAGCCATCGAATCCCGTCTGGCTGCGACTGCAAAGGCGCTAGGATCAGTCAAGGCCATTAAGATGACTGGGTTGGCGGACGTTGTTTCCGCCACGATTCGTCAGCTCAGGCTGGACGAGATTCGTGCATCTCTGAGGTGGCGAGTCTTGAACATCTTTGTCACCATATTTTGTAAGAGACGTCCATACATCAATATTTCATAAAGAACCTGCCTGATGGTGACCTTAGATTTTGCATCATCCACGTTTGCGCCGGTCTGGGGCTATGGGGTATACATCATCCTGGCAAGGTCGCGAAACACAGAGACCTTGACTGATAGTATTGCATTTTCCGCGCTCAGCTTATTCGAGCTGATGAACCAACCCATGATCTACATCATTGACGGCTTTGAACACATCCAGACGGTTGCCAATTCGTTTCGTCGAATCCAAGAGTATTTGACATCAGAGGATCACCATGACTTCCGAATCACCCCCGACTTTAAGCAGCCTTCTGACAGTATATCGTCCAACAGCGATAATACAGACGACATTTCTCTCAAAGAAAACCCGGCCTCCAAGGCCATCGCCGAACTAGACCAACACCAGAATGTTGCTTCTGTCAAAGAGGTGTCCACTGGTTATGATGAAGATACGACTATACTACATGACTTGAACCTTGATATTCCTCGTGGCCAAATAACAATGATATTTGGTCCGGTGGGATCTGGCAAGTCGACGCTTCTCAGGCTCTTACTCGGGGAGATGCCATGTGTTTCTGGAAATGTTGCCACGTCCTTTCGTAAAGCCGCATTCTGCCCCCAAACCCCTTGGATCACATGGGGATCGGTTCGAAGCAACATCATAGGCGCCTCCGAGTACGATAGCAAGTGGTATAATATCGTCATTCAGGCTTGTTCACTAGTCGCCGACCTGGATGAACTACCACACGGCGACCAAACCAACACTGGTACGCGAGGATCAAGACTCAGTGGTGGTCAGCAAATGCGCGTATCCTTAGCTAGGGCTCTGTATAATCGAAGTCCCATCCTCGTCTTAGACGATGTGCTTACTGGCCTTGACCGCACGACTGAGCGCGCAGTCTTAGAAAGCGTCCTCGGAGCCGACGGTCTTGCGAAGAAGGTTGGCACCACCGTAATAATGACCACGAACACTGCTAGCCACCTGCAGTTCGCGGACAAAATTGTCATGTTGAACGAACATGGCAAGATTGCACACCAAGGTACCCTCGACGCTATCTCACCGTCAGGAGACTGGATCCGCAAGCTTTCGGAACAGCCAACCGTCACAACGTCCCGTCCATTGCTGGAACTCTCCGATGAGACGATGCAGGAGGTGGGCGTTCCTCTTGACGGCGGAAACGAACCAGATCCCAAGAAGCAAAGTGGTGATTGGAAGGTGTATTCTTTCTATGTCAAAATTGCGGGCAGCTGGAGGATGAGTTTATATGTCTGCGCCTGTGCCACCTTTGTGTTTGGTGTCAACTTCCCTTCTGTATGGCTGCAAAAGTGGACAAACTACAACGCTGATCATCCCAACCAAGAGATTGGCTACTACCTCGGTGTGTACGCAGCTCTCGCTTCAATAGCGATCATTGGCTGTTCCCTTGCCGACGGTGTGTTTAACCTGTTTGTAATTCCGCGGACGTCCCGGAAGCTCCATGAGCTTCTTTTGACAGCCACTATGCGGTAAGTTGCTTTTAATGAGACACCAGAACGTTTCATAATAATGATGTTGATCATAACTTTGATTAGGGCACCTACGTCTTTTCTCACATCCACGGATGCAGGCGTAACGCTCAACCGATTCAGCCAAGACCTTGAACTCATTGACCAAGATTTGCCCACTTCGTTGGATCAAACCATCTTTCAGCTACTGAGTGCCATCATGTCGGCGGTCATCTTATTCATCGGCTCTGGCTACGTCGCCATCGCAATTCCACTGTGCATTGTAGTCATCGTGGCCATCCAGCTGTTCTATCTGCGCACATCCCGACAGCTGCGAATACTCGATATTGAAGCCAAGGCGCCTCTCTTCTCCCAGTTCTTGGAAACCCTGGGTGGTATATCCTCTATACGGGCCTTTGACTGGACAAGCCACTACGTCGAATCTGTCCACGACTCCCTCAACGTGTCACAAAAGCCATACTATCTGCTGTGGTGTGTCCAGCGATGGCTGACAATGGTACTGGACCTATTTGTCGCTGGAGTCGCCATTATTCTCGTTGCCCTTGCGACAAATATCAGAGGCAGTGGCTCAACTGGCTATCTCGGCGTAGCCTTGTATCAAGTCGTGACATTCAGTACCACGCTACAGACGCTCGTTACCGAGTGGACGCAGGTTGAAATGGCTCTTGGAGCTATCAGTCGTGTCCGTACCTATATTCTCGACACAAAAGACGAGAACCTGCCCAATGAGACCGGACTTGTCAGCGACAAATGGCCCGCAAAGGGCGCCGTTGTATTCAACGGTGTCTCTGCATCCTACGACACTTCCACGGACCCAGTACTCAAGGATATCAACCTTTCCATAACACCTGGTGAAAAGGTAGCCATCTGCGGTCGCACAGGTAGCGGCAAATCTTCCCTAGTATCAACTCTCCTGCGCATGCTGGAGCTTCAATCAGGATCGATTTGCGTCGACGACATCGACATCAGCACCATCACACGCCAGGCCGTTCGTGCTCGCTTCAACTCCCTTCCCCAAGACCCGTTCTTCCTAAAAGGCACCGTCCGCGAGAACCTTGACCCTCTCGGGGTCGCTACCGACGAGCGCCTGATTCAGGCACTTCAATCTGTGCGCCTATGGGACTTTTGCGAGTCTCGTGGCGGGCTGGATGAGGATATGAACGAAGAGACCTTGTCGCATGGACAGAGGCAATTGTTCTGTCTTATTCGAGCAGTTATCAATCCAAGCAGCGTCCTCATCATGGATGAGGTGGGTAGCAGCGTTGACGCGGATACGGACGCTTTGATACACGAGGTTCTGCAGAAAGAATTTGAGGCGTGCACTGTCATCGCTGTTGTTCACAAGCTACACACAACGCTGGACTTTGATCGCTTCGTGGTGCTAGACAAAGGGCGGATCGTTGAGGAGGGCCCACCGCGTGAGCTGCTTGAACGGCCAGGATCACTGTTCAAGGCGCTATATGAGAGCATGCAGACAGAGGAGAAGTAATTTGGTATCTCTTGCTCCAGTTAAGGGTTAAAATTCTGGTAAGAGTAGATGAGTATCTATTTTTCGTTTAGAGTATAGTCTTCTTGTTAGGCATGGGATATAGAAATGCGTGTAGGAATTGTATAAAGTCCTGCAACTTAGAAGTGGCTGTGATACAGTATAATGTTGACTACCTTTAACAATCTCAACAATCTTTTTAATAAGGTGCTTTGGGTAAACTGCCTAGTCTATTTCTGGCTTTAGAAGAATGACAGCTTTAGAACAAAATGATCACTTCGATTGGAATGCTACCAGTAAAAATCCACTATGCTAGGTCTAGTATCAACTTAGAGGTATTCTACCTGAATTAAATGGCCAAACAGGCAGCAGTCGGATAAAACCCCACCGCTCTGGTTAGGCAACCCGAAGGGCCCAGGTGCGGGGCCGCTCGGGTGCTGATCCTCAGGCCCCCAACGTTGAGAGCTACACACTAAGCCTTGCAGCTGACCAAGCGTGTTATAATCCGGCCCCCATTCTCGTGCCAGGTGGCATCTCTCATTTCAAGGTTTGAACTGAGGTCTTTTCCCTCAAAGAAACCGCCTGGAACCTACATGAACAGGCCTGTACAGTGGCATTCCATAACGCACACCGGCAATTCGTCAAATCAGCAATATGGATCTTTTTCACTCGGCAGGGTTTGCGTCAGATGTGACAGAGTTGATGAAGCAGCAGCATGTCCCGGGGCTGGCCATTGCAATCATACACAATGATCAAATTGCCTCTGCGGGATATGGACATGCGAGCCTGGATCCCGAAATACCTTGTACAGCAGATACGCTGTTTGACATTGCATCGTCTGCTAAATCACTCACTGCTGCGGCGGTGGGATTGCTAGTCGACGATAACGACATGTTCCCGGATATTCAGTACGATGCCGTAATGTCGACTCTTCTCCCCGAGGACTTTGTTATGTCTGGCAAAGGATACACAGAAGGAGTCACCGTGGAAGACATCTTAAGTCATAGAAGTGGAATGCCTGGGTGAGCTAATATTTTTTTCAAATTCCATGTTTGACTTCAAGACTAATCATATTGCGCCAGCCATGACGATTCGTATATGAGTGTGCGAGCGGCGAAGCCGGACAATGCTCGATCCATTACGAGAAACCTCAGGAATCTCCCTGTCGCGGCCCCCATTCGATCAAAGTATATTTACTGCAACATGATGTATACAGTGGCAACCCACCTTGTGGAAGTCAAGAGCGGACAGGATTTTGGTACATTCCTCGAAGACCGATTTTTCAAGCCTCTGGACATGGCATCAACTACTCTTCAACCCAGCAGCGCACGCTCAAAAGGATTTGGATCCCGCATGGCAACTGGCTACACATGGAAAAGGGCCGACTCAACATATCGTGGGTTAGAAAGTCCCGACTGCCCAGAAGGCCAAGGCGCCGGGTCTATCATTTCGAGCGTGAACGACTTCATCAAATTTGTCAAGGCTTTCATGAATCGCGAAGACCCTATCAATAAAAATGTTTATGAAGGGCTTACTCGCCTGCGAACTTTTGTGAATCCAAACCCCGGACGACGGAAGCGGTACAGCTCACCGGTAGCATATGCGGCTGGCCTGGATGTCTACTTTTACAAGGGACATATGGTTGTCGGCCATAATGGGGCATTCTCTGGATTCGCCAGTCGCTTCTTCTTCCTCCCTGATTTCTCATTCGGTGCGGTGATCATGGGAAACTCAGATGGGGCAAATGGCATTGCGACGACCCTGGTCCAAAAGCTAATTGACAATGTCCTTGGAGTCACGGACGAAAAACCTCAGGACAGCAAAAGCAAAGACACCCGATCTGTTGAAATCCGCGGTCCCAAACCCCAGGCCGAGGCGAAAGACGCAAATCCAATGAGTAAGAATCAGGAAAAGAAGGAGAAGAAAAAGCAGGAAAAGAAATCCCAAGCGAAGAAAAGTCAAGGTATCCAGAAGGGCCAAGTGAATGAGCAAAAACCAAACCGGAATACTCCGCAGCCACCGACTCTACCCCTCAGTGCTTACGCTGGCAACTACTGGAATCCTGGGTATCATAACTTACAGGTTCAAATCAGAGATGATGCGCTCTTCATCGATGCTACAGATCGCTCAATGGGGTTTACCTTGAAGTTCGAACATGTGTCCGATGACCGAAAATTCAATGCTCATCTGACTGATTGGCTCGATGGCAGTGACGACATCGTCAAAGCGGAGTTTGTGATAGAAGATGATCAAGTCACAAGGTTGGGTCTGCAGTTGGAGGAAATGCTCCAAGAAATGATCTGGTTCGAGAAGAAGGATGGAGTGCGCAGCGGTGCGGCCAGGGTGTTGGTGCCTTGATGTTCCTTATAATGCCTTGATTTAGAACGCCAGGTAAATTAAGATACCTGAATTACTATTACATATACCGCTCCGTAGGATGGAGTTCTTTCTTGACAATATTCCTCCTGATAGAGCTGAATGCAATAAGTGCTTACAAGAGGATATGTTGCAAAGAAAAGGATAAAATGAAATTGACAAATATTTGACCAATTGGCCTATGTTCAAACTCTCCTATGTAGCAGAAATCCTCTGCCGAGTTGGTTCTGATCAGGGCGGATCATGCTCCTGCTCAGCGAGCATGATCATGGTTTCTCTTTTCCCTGACTACCTAGGGATTCCAGACTCAGTAGGACAGAAGCTAAGCTTCATTAATTTAATATAACTAATACTACTTTTATAATCATAGTCCAGCTCATAAATCTTCACTAAGTAATAAAAGAGAGAACATCAGCACAAGCAGCTGGATACCTATAAGCTGGTAAAGTTATTATTCTCTCATCAGCTGTCACAGCTTCTCCGCGCTTATTACGCGTTATACAGTTCACAAGAAGACTGGGAAATCCAAATATCAGCTTTCAATTAAATTAAATAAAAAGATTCAGGCCAATAAGGACTAAGTTAGTTTTGCTTGGCACTGTCGACTTAACTGAGGCCATCTCTTCGTTTTCTCTTTCGCACTCGTATCCGGATTTTTTTTTCGCTCCGACTTAAATATCTGTAATCATGCCACCATCTAGTTAAGCGTTACAAGTGTGGACGTCACCTAACCCGTACCGTTCACCTCGAGCAATTATCACTCCTAGCCTTCTGTTCTAGTCTGGTCTCGGCTTTTCTTCGACCTAGCTCGGTGTAGATCCCCCAGCAAACCCCCAACAAAGGCGGCTTCTCTTCAGAAGAATCTGTCACGGCCTTTTGAGACGTCCTTCCTTGCCATCCGCCCCAATTTGACCACACCTTGGGGTAACATTCCGTCTTGGGCATAAATACTTTCTGCAGCTAGTGCCAGATTGCTTGAGTTAACCTACCCGGATTATGGAGAGCGAAGAGACGCAGCGGGCTCATTGAGGCTGCTACTGGTTACGGCCTTCGTAGTAGCGGTATACAGCCACAAGACCCCCCCCCACTTCCCACCATGCGATTCCCGATTCGGAGGTAGTAATGAGCGCTACGTCCATGACCAATCGTCGGCGTGTTATGTATAGCTGTGCGTTGTGCGACGAGAGAAGCCGAACTTGGCCGCTGAGAGGACTTTTGATAAGTGGTATAACGGGGCAAGAATACAGAGAGCTCATCATAGGCTCAAAAGATAACACTGATCTTGTCCTTATCTGTAATAAATTAGAAAGGAAGGCCATTTCTGGACCGGTTACTTAGGGGGTCTGAGGAATTCCGGCTTGTATAGACTATATGTGCATCCATGCCTATCTATAAATCACAAACACCAGACTAATATGGTAAGCTACGGCAAGCTCTCACCACCCTCCATCTTCAACCAAAACACCCGTTCAGCAGCCCTCCCCCGACCCCCCGGCGTCAATAACGCATGCACTTCACTCGGATGCACCCATGCAAAGAGAGCCATAACCAGCACCATGAGCAACGCATCAAAGATGTACAGGTATACCTCATGTGATACTAGATACCCGTCATTTCCTGGCACATATTCAATCAATCGGAACAGTGATCGGACAAAGATAAGCGCGCTTCCCCCGTACAGGGCGTACATGTGCCGCTTCCAGGGCGCTTGGGAGTGAAGGACACGGCGTGATGGAGTGTTCGACACCCCGCGGTGGAATTTTATACTCGTTATGACGAAGAGCGAGAAGAAGATTAGTTGTACGACGAGACCGCCGATTATGATATTCTCGCCAGTGGTTAGGGCGTTGGGTGTTCCAGAGGCCATTATCCCGCCCCCTGAATGAGACTTAGCAGAGTAAACCTGCATTAATAAGGGAGGTAGGGGAGATTACCTGCGCCTTGCATAATGAACGAGATGATGTCTCCGAGCAGGAATGTCTTGGTTAGCCACGTTCGGCGAATGAGGCAATATGCCTCTCCGTTTGTTAGGAGCACAATCCGGCCGAGCTCCATGTAGACGGTTGCGGCGAAGAGGGTGGGTGTAACGAGGAGGAGGAGGGTTTGCAGGATAAATAGAGGAGGAAGAGGCGCGTTGAAGCAAAAGCTGCAAAGGAACCTTGAGGATGAGGATGATATCATCTCGACACATGTCGGTGCGGACGGCTTTGGGTCTTCCTCATTGGCGGCAGGTGCAGCTATTGTACCTGCATTTCCTGTTTGTGAAGTACTAGCGTTCGAATGGGGTGAATTCTGCAAAAGCTGTTGAAGAGGTGGACTTATATCATGTCAAGACAAAGGGTCAAGGATATATGGATTTGATCTATCTAGATCTTAAGAAGATGGTTTGGTGGTTGGTTGTTGGAAGAGGTGGTGGTCAGAGACCACGCAGGAAGAAAGGCGAAGGATCAGCTGACAGCTGCCTGGCTGCAGTGAATGTCTCAACATATCACCTTCTAAACTAAGCCCGTGAAGCAGGTCAAATATATTCTGATTATCTGGAGATATCAGAGGCACATCTGTTTCAGTGGACAGATGATTCCATGATAAAGAGAGTTTCTGAGGCATAAATAGACTGTCATCAAGCACTGCTTGCGCAGAGGGCGCTTGATCGTCCTGTAAAAAAGGAGTTGTAGATGGCGCGCTTTCCGTATGCTGGACTGGATTGTGGGTGTCAAAGCCCAGACGAGAAAAGAAATGAGCCTGCCTGGAATTGTCCTGCTGCCTACAGTGATTGATTGCCTCCAAGCGCATTTGGTCTGGGTCGAGACTTTCGAGTTGGAGGGAGGATTCTTGCTCATCGGGCTCTTGCACGTCTTCAGAGCCAGCTAGTAAGTCCTCTGTGTTCTGTGGTGGCTCCAGTCTCTTGCTGAGGTCTTCTATGTTTGCTTGAATTATTGCTGATATTCAGGGTATTCCTGCTTTGAGAGTGCTTGTTATAGAGATTATAAGAAGAGGAATAGTGATAGGAGAGAGAAGATTGAACAAGGAATAATAAAAGCTTTAAAGTAAGAAGAGAGGAGAAGAGAGAAGTGAAGAAGAAAGGAAAAGGGCCGGGGGGGAGAATTTATATAGAGAGAGAAGAAGAAAGACGGAAGAGGAAGGAAGAATTGGGCAGGAAAGAGAAGACTGATACAAAGATAAAAAATGTAAGAGAGAGGTGAATGAGGCGAAAGAGAAGAAGATCAGAGACCAGAGAAGAGAAGTAGTAAGACTGAATAGTACCGCGCAGTAATTTGTAAGTAAGTGCGGACGAGTATTCTGTAGCTAAGCTTCTAAATATATAGTTACTTTAAGATAGTAGTTATATTGAGTACGAAGAATAGAACTAGTTAAGTACATAAAAGGGTATCCTTATATATCCTTTTATATGGCACGACGCTGGTATATGGTTGACTGTCAGTATACTCCTGGGTATACTATTCATATACCAAGGAAGTCACGTGATGTGTGGCCGTTCTGGACGTCCTTCCAGCCGTCCGTAACTTTACTGTTTTATTAATCTTAACCACCCGGTAGATATAAGGTTACTGCTTGATGAATAGAAACCCTGAGCTATAGAGTCCCAGTACTACCCCTTCTGATTGATTAGATCTGATTTCGCAACATGGCCTCCGATGCATGCACATAAAGCCGCAGTGACAGGTCACGTTGCGGGATATTTCCACCGAATGCATGTAACATTCCCACTAACTAATTCTCCGATGTTACATTCCTCCTTCCCCTCTGAAATCATTGCTTGAGCTTTCTTCGGATGATGGAAACCACCCACCTAGTATATCCATCGCAGCCAGCCCTACCAGAAGAGAAAGGCAGTTTCCACATCCTCCTATTTGTATACTCCGCCCCCACCCACGCCAAAACAGAACTTCTACTCAAGATCAGCTCATTGGCCGGTGATCGACAAAACGATATACAGATAGTATCTTAGTCTTACTACACGTGGTCATCCAATCCCACACCAGGAAACCCCTTATCATCGGATCCGATCCTCCCCTCCGAGCGCGAGACACCGTAAAAGATGCGGAGCGGAGCGGCGCGGTCGTTCAGGAACGTCCGAGCCGCGCCGAGCTCAGCCCAGCCCTATTTATTATGCTTTACTTAAGATAAGTTTTCTCTAACTAACTATGATGATGTTTAATAAAGAAGCGAGTTACTTTTATTTCTTTCCGCTCATTATAAGTTATAAGATCAGTCTCAACAGCGCGAAAAAACCGACGGGCGGAGACGACAACCGGACACAATGGCTCCTTCCTATGAAGCAGCTATCAATACCCAAACAAATGCTGCAGACATTCTGGATAAGGATGACCAAAGGTCTCAAAATACGCTGCAAGAGTCAGAATTAGCTGCCGATACGGAGAAACAGGCTCCCTCGCAACCTCCGGCGCAATCGCCGTGGGGGACGGCTGATCCCCCGCCTGATGGGGGATTCGCGGCGTGGTCGGTTGTGTTGGGGGCGTGGTGTGCGTATTTCTGTACTTTTGGGTGGATTAATAGTATGTTTATTCTCATGTTTACTTTGTTCTTGATTTCACTTCTAAAAGAGGGGAGAAGAAAATGGCTTGTTGCTAGATACGTGCTGATTGGGGCGCAGGTATTGGAACGTTCCAGACTTATTATGAGACAACGCTGTTGAGTGAGTACTCGACGAGTACGATCGCGTGGATTCCTTCGCTGGAGGTGTTTTTCATGTTTTTCATGGTCGGTTTCTCTCTTCCTCCTGCTAAATATAAGATTTCCAGGCTGACCATATTAGGGACCCATTGTTGGTACGCTGAGCGATAGACTCGGTGCTCGCGTGGTCATCATCGCAGGCTCCCTCCTGCATGTGTTTGGGCTCATGATGACCTCCATCTCTACGGAGTATTACCAGGTCCTGCTGTCGCAAGGTGTCTGTAGCGCTATGGGGCTGTGTGCTATTTTCCAGCCGTCAATGAGCTCCATTCCCAGCTGGTTCAACAAGAAACGCGGCGCGGCGTATGGAATCATCGCCTCCGGGTCAAGTGCCGGTGGTGTGATTTTCCCTATCATGGTGGACCGGCTCATCACTCGTGTTGGCTTCGGGTGGGCGATGCGCATCGCTGCCTTTCTAATCCTGGGGTTGCTTGTCGTCACTTGTCTTACTGTGAGGGCGAGAATTCCGCCAATGAAGCAGCGGATGGATAAAGAGGCGTTGATGCGGCCGTATAAGGAGGTGAAGATGCTGTTCTTGGTTTCCGGGTTTGTCCTGTTGACTTTCGGCGTATTTATTCCTATCAACTACATGGAGACGTCGGCCATTGCGGATGGGATGAGTACGAATCTGGCGCAATATTTGGTTCCGATCTTGAACGCTGGAAGGTGAGTGGCCCGACTATGCTCTGAAAATGATAAGCATGCTAACGGGTGATAGTCTTTTCGGTCGAATGGGGGCTGGCGCATTCTCCGATAAAGTCGGGCCATACAACATTTTTGTCGTAGTCTGTTCACTGACGGGCATCTTGGTCCTCGCGCTCTGGATCCCTGCGACCAACAACCCCGGTAATATCGTTTTCGCGGTCCTCTTTGGTATCACTTCGGGCGCATACTTCTCCTTGTCTGCTGCCCTGGTGGCAAAGATTGCCCCGCTCCGGGAGATGGGCTACTGGACTGGTGTGCTTTTCCTGTTCGCGTCGATTGGTGCCTTGACAACAAACCCTATTGCGGGCGCAATCCTGCAGCGCGATGATGGGTCGTACACGGGCATGAAGATCTATTCGGGTATCTTTCTGTTGGCAGGCACCGTGTGTGTCCTAATGACGCGTATTCGTCAAACAGGCTGGGTGCTTAAGGCGAAGTTCTGAGTGTTTCCCTCTTGTCTGCTCATATGAGTCGGTTTCTCTCGTGATATAGTTAATGTAATATTCTCTTGGCTGGTTCGACCTTGCTCAAGCATGGTCTCAAATCTGAGTATCTATCAGATGCTCGAAGCCCGTAATGTCGACACTCTGCATTAAGCCAGTCCAGTCCGGAAACCCAAGGACGCCCATATCCCAGTTTACAAAGTCAAAGAACGACTCAACCATTGGCGCCTCCGCTTGATCGGCACCTGTCGGTTGGTTCTCATCGGCTGAGCCCGCAGCCTGCTCCGCAGCCACCTGCATCTGTCGTATATGCAACGCCTTGTCGCGCAGGCGAGTGATTATCGCCCACTTTGGCCCCGGGTTTGGCCACAGGGGGTCCTTCTCGGTCAGGTCGAAAACCAGGTTAATTGCTCGCCATGCACGTTCAACATGCAGCCCCACTGGATACACACAGAGGTGCCACAATATGTATGTGAGGAGAAAGTAAGGCATGAATGTAGAAGAAAGCCAGCGATATCCGCGGAGAAGCGCGTCGGTAAACATTTCATTGGTGCGTTCGAGGGCTTGGCAGGAGATGTCCAGAGTTTTGGTCTGCAACTCACGACGCTCCGCGACCGGTATTGCGGTGCTATTTGTCTGGAGGGCTTTTTGGTTCAAGTACATTTCCATCTTCAGTACTAGAACCTCCCCTAGTATCATTCCTTGTCGTTGGATGGGAATGTTGGGATCGCCATGTTGCATATAGGTGTTGTATACGTGCTCTTTTGCTTCCCGCGCTATCTCAGCGGGATCTTTCCCAGTGACTTTGGTTGTCAGTGTGCGATGCAATTCCAGGCGCTTTTCGTTCACTACTGTTGTGATCAGGGATGCTGTCATCTCTGTCCAGCAGTCTTTGGACTCCGGTGGCACCGTCGCCGTAGCAGAAAGGTCCTGATCGTCGATATTTGCAGGAAATGCGGTGTCGCAGACCTCCTCGCCACTACTGACACCGACTCCATGATCCTCGACCGCGCGACTATCAGCCGTACAAATGTGCCACCAGAGTCGGCGGCGCAGCTCACATTCTAGCGGAGTCAACTTGAAGTGTCTTCCGTCACGGTGGAGTCCAATGGATTGTGCTGCCCGGATAACCAACCCTCGCATCGTCCATCCAGATCGTCCGCTGTTGTAATAGCGCAAGCACATCTAAATATGCCGTATGATGAGCTACAAGTCCATATAGCAATACTAGCTAGCTGGTTCTTACCTGGTAGATACTTATCGCTTGCAGCGATGTTAGTGTGGGAGCGTCCAAGAAATTCGACTGATAGAGAGCAAGTTCCAGCCCTTGCTGGTATCGCTTGACTTCTGATCGCCTCTGTTCATGTGCTGGGTCCTCGGCAAGCACACTTGTCGTGGCCGCAAAGAAGATGGCAAAAAGCAAAGCATGGAGATCAGCGGGCGCGGCCGCTGGCTCGTTGATAGCCGCGAATATCCGCGGCTGAGTCGATGGAACGTGAAGAATCTTGATTATTGGGTCGATGCGGTTCAAGAAGGTTTGCCACAGCTGTGTCGACTGCCACTGACACGGGTGCAGGCTATAGAGATCTCCCTCCTCCACATAGCGACTGACAAGGAGACCTTCCGCTCTGAGCGTGAGTGGGCGCCGGGAGCTGCTGGTATCGCTTTTCGGCGTCCCAATGGCAGATTGAAGCTCTTTCTCATCTTCCAGGACCCGAGACAAGAGTTGTTCATTGATATACCGGCCGTCCTCAACTAGAAGGCCGTCGTGCGATGGCTCCGCCGCCGCATTTGTGCCCGTCGGGGACGGTTCTTTGCTTGAGGGGGACCCCGCACCTGGTGCAGAAACGGTCCGTCCGTCTGCCACTTCGTGCTGAAGGTGAGGCAGCAATCGGTTTCCAGCTAGAGCCGCGATGGAGCGCTCAAGTGATTCCAGTCGGGCAATGACATCAGAATTGTGAACTTTTGGAGACCGACGCTTGACGCGATTAGGGCCGGGGTATTGACAGAGCACATTTGCTCGTATACAAGACCCACATGGAGAGCTCTTATCGCAGCGGACCTTGCGTTGATGGCAGCGCAGGCAGGACCGTTCGACGTTATAGCGGCGTGCGGATTCCATGGCTACGCTCGCCTTTGCGCGCTGCAAGGGGTCAGACTCTAATCAGATAATTCCCAGCCTGCTGCAAAGACAAATTATGGCAGATAAAATCACGAGAGACCGACTCGATAATCAGCCTATGAGTTGAAGAGTTGATGCAACGCCAAAGTAACCTCGGGAAGGCGGCTGTTCGCGAACGTCCGAAGAACCGAGAGGTGACATCGCTGAGTCAGCCCATGAGCCTCTCACGAATAGCTTCGAGCAGTTACTTGATTCTATGAAGCATTATCATGAACAGCAATAATATACGTCGAAACTATAAAATTGCTACTCCCGTTGTGTGTCCACATCTACAGGAACGCACACCGTGCGAGCGAAAGTCTACTCTGGTAATGACATGGCAACTTCACCGTCGTAGAAACCCGCAAAACCGCGGACACAAACCGGTACAAAGTAAAGTCCGGCTTCCACAGACGAATATCGCAGATATGCAGGCTATTTCTGGTTCTGCAGAAGGCGAAAGGCTCACAGGAAGCGACCGCGCTCGGACAGCCAAGCCGCAACATAGTTGAAGCAGGTTTTGACGGTGTCCCCACATTCTCCGGGGTACGATTCACACTCGGTGCAGGTGTAAATGCCGTGCTGGGCGCCTTGAACAAACGCGATCGAGGTATCGTTGCTCTTGATGGCATTGAGGTGGATCTTTTCAGCGTTCAAGTACTCATAATGTCCAGCCATCCCCACGGTCAAGAGCGGGACGCTGACGCCCTTAATCGATGCGGCAGGGGCCATCTGGGTGGACTCATACTCTATGCCTTCCAAATTATCTGCCAGGATGTTGAAGTTCTCGTTGGCTCGGATGGCCAGGGTTGATAGGTACCGCCGTACGGTGGTCTTGAGAGCAGCCTGCTCCCAAGAGTTAGAGACGTCGACCCAGCCGGAGGGAACACGCACTGAATGAATAATCTGCTCAGTCGTACCGTTCTTTTCAAGCAGAGTCCAAGGGTATGTAGTGTGATGCAGAGTTCGAACATCTTGAGTAATGAAAAGGTTGTTGGGGCCAAGGTAAAGAGCCGCAGGGATGGTGAGGGGCTCGTCATCACCAAACATGCCATTGCCCTTCTCAATTTCCTTGAGACGGTTCTGGGCATGCTCCAGGACACGGTTGTTGCGAGCCACAATGCCCTTCGTAAATCTCTTTTTGAATTCTGAAGTGAAGTTTGATTGAGTGCCATTGCTGAACCCGTTATCAGGGTTATAAATGTTGAGAGACTGGTTGAGCCTTGAGGCATTCGTTTCATCTTCAATAGCCGGGTTCAGACTCAGCAAGCCCATGGTGGAGATGCCGTAATTGGCATCCAGCAGCATCAGGCCGTCAGCAGGCTCAAGACTAGCCAGAGCATTCGAACAGGGATAGATCTTCTCTGGGCCATTACACGCGGACACGCCATTCTCTGCAACGTTCTGATATTGGGCCATCATAGCACCGCCACCACTGTGACCGAGAATAACCACCTTGTCGATATTAGTCTGGTTGCGCAACCAGGCCAAGCCCGTGTTGACCTGGAGCATCATATCCTCAAAGTTTATGTCTGACATATAACCGGACTTGCTGGCTTCATTGTTCGCGCAAAACACAGTAAAGCCACGCTCCTGAAGCTCTGTGCAGCCGACAAAGGAGGTGTAGTCCTGCTCCGCATGCATGATATAGATAGCGATGCGCGAGCGTGGGCTCGTAGTGTTTGGTCGGTAGAGCCCACCAAGAACGCCAGTATCATCGAAGTCTTTCAAAATGGGGAGAGGTAATTCAGAGGCAGAAGCAAGTTGAGCGAGCAATGCCAACCCAGCAAGGGTAGTCAAGCCAGCGGTATAGGACAGAATCATAATGGACATACATGCAAAAGCGACAATAATAGATAAAGAGGGGGGTCAGACCAGTACATTCACAACCCCTCTCCCAGCAGGAAGAGCAATTGCTCTTATACTCATCGACCAAGCATTTCCAAGTTGGGGCGGGCCCACCTCGCAGCCACCAAGGGTCTTTATGGCTGTATCAGAACGCGTACTGCGATGACTGGGTTCCGGAAGGCCTGTGCCAACCGGTGCTCGGTTATAGACCAGCTATCTCCTGGTGATCGGTAGTATAGTTCAGGCTATCAGCATTCATGGAACCCCACCACGCCGTGGCGTAACGCAGAAAAACCATCTTCTATGCACTCCTTGCGATATCTCCGAGGTGTCGATCACCCTGATCATCAGAGTCTTGTCGATGAAAAGCCCAAACGAGCCATCTTCAACATTGTAAGTCTGCGCAGCAGGTTTATTGTTCTTGTTTCATACCACCTACTCAAGTCTAAGTTGCTCTGTCTATCTGCCATGATACATCAGCGCGAGTACAGTATTCTGTAGAAATAACATCGAATGGTCCAAACCCGAGGACACATACAGTCATACTGCAAGCGACAATGACAAGCGGTGCGGGGAGTGTTGACCCGCCAATTAAGGACCCTTGAGGGAATTGAAGAAGTGCAGGAGAGTGCGGAGATGCGGGGTGAGGTGGACAATCATTTCCACACCTCCACTTCCTCCCCAACACTGCAAGCAGGATTCTTCATCGTTCCAATAGATAAAGAGCTATGTCGCTGCTCGCTTGGCTAAGCGAACTCTCTAAATTACCACCGCCTGCTTAAAACGGTATACTGCTCCGAAGATGCAGGCAATGATGATGGTGCCACATTCAGAGATGCGCTGTCCGCAATGACTAGTTTTCCCTGTCGGTAGTGGCTATTTGGGAGGGAATTTGCCAATATTACCAGCAGTAGGCTTTGCCATCTTAGCTGGACGGATAGCTCGACAGTCATGTCAACGAGAGAATGTTTGTTTTGCCTGCAGGCATTTGCGATCATCTCAATCATGCTGCTCGCCGATATGGTAGCGAAGGCGGCGTATACCACACACAGATGATAGTGAGGGAATAGTGAAAAGCTAGTAAGGGGTTAGTGAGGCAATAGTTGGGGAGAGATTCAACAGTATCTCCTACAAACGCATGACATCTACCTCATCAGGACTGGGACAGAAAGGCTTGTATTTAACTCATGCTTCTACAACCCAGAAGTGTGGACGTCTCCCCACTCCGCGTGTAGTTAATTGCCGGAGTTCATATGACTTATTTGCTACTCTATTTCGCTTTCAAATTATGTTAGTCCAGAGAACAATTCTCCATTTCTTCATTAGAATGCACACACCCCTCAATTACCACTATAATTTCATGACAGTATGTCAGGTCAACTTCTATCATAAACAATGACCCAGTCCCTCTCCACCCTACCGGGTAAATAATCTACCCTAATTCTGTTATCGTCCGTACAAGCCCACACACAACATTATTTTTTAAATAGCAAACATATTATTCTCACCACTGACCATGACTTCCTTAGCTTCCCGTTAAGTCTGAAAGCATTCTTGAAACGGCCTACTACTTCTTACGTATCACGACTGTCCTGTCATGAACGAACGATGGGCCACATATGTGCCGTGATTGCCGCCGTTGAGGTGGATCTCGTTTGTTTCGGTCGGTGTTTCAGCGGCCCCCCGCTCTCTCCCTTCTCTGTCTCCTCCCAGACGGGACGGGCTGATCTGTAACGGACTATTCATCAGAAAATATCGCTTACGCATTCGTGTAATCATAAATGAAACTATAATGGTTGTCGCAATGGAGGTGTAACTAGGGATGCTGTAGATGGAACGTTTGTTGTGAAAGTAGACGGGACCTCGGGTCGCTTTTGATTTATAGTGTTTATAAAGTTATATACAAGAATGTGAACAACTTCATCCTTGACCCTCTATCACCTCTCCCTCCCCTCTTCCCATTCTCCCTTCCGGATAGATAACCATGCGGACTGAGTGCATTTACTCAGCAACGCACTGGTAGTAGTAGTCGTTCTGGACCTTGCAGGTGTAGGGGCTGGCACAGACGGTAGGGCCGGTCCAGTTGATACCACCGCACTGGTAGTACTGGTTCACCTCACCAGCAGAGTTGGTAGCCGAGGGACCCTGTGGGTCGCTGACACCGACGACACCGCTGCTGCTAGCAGCAGCGCTGGAGCTAACCTGGCTGGGGGCAACGGCAGCAGTGGTGGTGGGAACGTAAACGGAAGTGGTAACGAAAGCGACGCTGGAAGAAGTAGGGGCGACGGCAGGGGTGGTGGCAACAACAACAGGGGTGGTGGCAGCGACAGCGCTGGAGGTGGCGCTGGACAGCTTGCAAGGGGACTTGGACTTGGACTTGACCTTGCTGAGAGTAGTCTGGCTGGCGGCGTTGGCCGAAGAGGAAGAAGAGGAAGAGGCAATCTCAACCTGGGTGGCGGGGGTGGTGGTCTGCTCAAAAGCGGCAGTGGTGGTGGAAGCAGTGGAGGTAGCAGCAGCAACGGAGACAGAGGCCGAGCTGGAGGCGGAAGCATCACCGCTAGGGAAGTACTTCTCGAGGATGGGCAGGTAGGTGGAGTAGGCGGTGCCATCGGTAGGCTCCAGAGAGTACATGTAGGTTCCCCACCAGGGACCGGCAGACCACCAGGAAGCACCAACCCAGACGTCGGAGTTCTCGGACATGTACGCGAGCATACCCTCGACAGCCTCCTCACACACGGAGTTGACGCCACCGGCGAATTCACCGACGATACCCTGCTTGTTGTTGGTCTTCAGCCACTCGGTGGCCTTCTCGAGGCGCTCCTGGCCGATCGTGGAGCTGACACAGGTCTCGGAAGTACCGGAGCTGTCGGAGTCAAGGTACTGGTGCATCTCATAGATGATCTTGTCCTCGCTGTCGGTCAGGCCAGACAGGTTGTCGTTGTAGGTAGTCCAGTCCCAGGCACCGGTGTAGGCGTTACCCTCGACGAAGATGTACTGGGTGGTGGCACCAGCGGCACGGATACCGTTGATAGCAGCCTGGTTGAGGTCCAGAACCAGGGACTGCTCCATGTCATGGTACTCGTTGTCTGTTTCCATTAGTTATCTCTTTGTATAAATGGTATAGTAAAAGGTCTACTCACTGGTATCGAAGATGACCTTGTCGTTGTCGGCAAATTCGGTAGCGACGTTCTTCCACCAGGTCTTGAAGTCGGAGGTGGAAGTAATGATGCTTCCATCACTGCAGGCTGTTAGCCATCATATGCCACCTTTCTCATCCAACTGTATCCACTTACAAACGTCCGTAGTTGTGGGGGTCAAGGACAGCGTAGGCACCGCTGTTGGTAACGAATTCGACAGTCTATGTAACCAGTTAGTGTTGCAACGACCAACAATATCAGGGGCATGAGCGATAACATACCGACTTCAGGTCAGAGAGGTAAGTCGAAGCGAAAGAGCTGGTCAAGCCATCGGGAGTCAAACGCTCCATGAGGAAGGGAATACGGAAGATGTTCATGCCCTTGTTTCTCAGGACCTGGATCTTGGAGGTCTCGGGCCAGGTGTAGTCGGTTCCCAGGGTGCCGGGGAGGGCGGAGCCGAATTCAGCGCCGGATTCACTAGTACCAACCCCTACTTCTGTTAGAGTGGTACAACGAAACTCGGACAAACATCACATACACTT
The DNA here is from genome assembly GCF_000002855.4 of Aspergillus niger. Classification (NCBI taxonomy): domain Eukaryota; kingdom Fungi; phylum Ascomycota; class Eurotiomycetes; order Eurotiales; family Aspergillaceae; genus Aspergillus; species Aspergillus niger. Next base: position 1,531,839 of record NT_166531.1, read on the forward strand.
GAAGCCAGAGTCACGCTTCTTCATCTGGCGGCTGGGGAGAGCGGACACCATGCTGGCGGCAGAAGCCGCAACGATCAAGTTGCTAATTCTCATTTTGAAAAGAATGTACGTCGACCTGGTCGATCAAAAGAATGAATGACTAAAGGTAAGAAAGAAGGAGTGAAAACACAAGATAGAAGACAAGTAATGAATGTCAAGAGCCAGTCTTGATTGTGATGTGCCAAGTAGAACGAACGAACGGTTCGGACTCCCCATACTTATAATCGATCACTCGGCCAAAAGCAACCATCCCATAATTCCCTATCATTTCTCTGGTCCCACAGCTTAATCTCAGCAAACGCCTTAGGTGCTTTCTCTGAGACAGTTACCTTGTGGCCCGCCAGGGGATCCATCCACTAGGGTGGACTCCTTGGAGTCGAGAACCTCTCGCCCGATTCCTCCGAATAAGGGCACTGGGCCGGCGCTGGGCTAGCGCCGGTCCCTGAGCGACCCTTAATATCTGGATACGCCACGGGCGGAAAACAGGAAAAAAAGAACCACGAAAGCAGCTTTTCAGCCGCTGTAAAACTGTGTTATTCACGCAATATGTGCCAAAGTCGGTAGTCGCCACGGCATATCCCCGAACTCCTCTGTAGAACGCTGGGGTGGTGGTGGAGAGAGTGTGTAGACCGTTGTTACACCTCAAGGCTTAGCCACCTAATGGAAACAGCCATGCCCGCATCGTCGCAACCATATCGGAGGGGATGCACTGGCCCCGTGTCAGTCACCCTTCATTTCTCCGGGTCAAAATTGCCTGCCTGGAAGCGTGGGGCCATACCATGGCATCGCGCAGGAGATCCGATTAAGATGAAACGAGTTAGCAGCCTAAGCTTCCTGTTCGTTGGTGGAGTGTTTCCACGGTTAATTAAATTTCTTCCGGGCCGGTGGGAGCACGGAACTGGTCAATAGGCCCGGAGACAAAGAAAGCCGTTAGTCTATTAGCATTCATATCGGCTTGCAGATTGATTGATCACCTTTGCGCCCTCCTGTCCAGGATGGTTTCTTCAGTGGTAATTTCTGGCCGACCCGTCTGTATCCAACAGTGAGACAAGGATTTGGGAGACCCACTGGGACCGTCGGCGGAAATCAGGCGGTCCTTCAGTCGGACCTATTGACATCCCATGCTTTCTCCCAACGAAATACCATCTGCCTGCTGTGGAGGATGCAGAGTCTTGCAAATTGGGGGCAATAATGAGGACAATATTGCGAGGGGAGTGAGCGGGAGAGGTTGTCCACAGGCGTGAGATGAGAGGAAGCGGAGGGTGACAGCGACTCCTGAGAACACGTGCTGAAATTAATCCCGAGGCTGGCGGAGAATCAATAGTACAATAATCCCCTCAAGCCATTAATATGAATTGCCTCCTAATCTGCCAGAACTTCACAAATCCTCGTTCATAGTTCCACCCGGAATAACTCTAGAGGCGAGTCATGTCACTTTCGGCCGGCTAAGTATTGATTGTGGCAACGGCCTGCTTCTACGGGCTTCTAGGAGACTATACTATTAATTCGCTCCATATCGCAATCGACTTACCCGGAGCTATTGACCTTGGTTTACTATTTTAGGACTCTTTTTATATTGGACGCCGTTAAGAATATTTACATAGCCACAGTCACCGAGGCCGATTGGAAGGCCGTGAGCGGAGAATTAGATTGCTATGGATACTGTTCGGAGCACCCCAGGACATGCCATCGGCGACTCATGAAGTTCTGTCGGCTTCGTTGCAGTGTTGACCGACGTGAAATTCGAATGATCGATCACCCTGGCCGATCGGGATCGCGTTTGCATCGTTGTCATATAATGTGCGTTCGAAATATCGCACACGTCCATCGCCGCTTACCAGTACTACCGTTTGTTGTTGAGTCCCATATGCACCATGCAGGAATGAGAGATCCATTGCATGGTGCTCCCCTCCCGCAGCCCCATTTGCCTGCTTACCATCAACGCACACAGGAGCTACTGTATCTGCCGGCTTCGCGGGTTTCTCGCGAGCACCCAGGATAGGAATGAAGATGCTCTTTCGAAAATACGGAAGGTAGTCCTCCGCAGTGGCATCTTCTGAGAGCTTCGGGAGTGTATTGGTGCTCAGCATATCAAGGAATCGGGTAATAAGAGCATCTTCGTCCTCCCCAGCCTGCACGTGCGTAGCAATGGCTTCATTCATCAGTCTTTCGCCGTCAAGAATCTTAGGCCATGACCGATCCTCGAAAACTGTGTTACTGAGACCCAAAGTCTGATCAGGTTTTGTGGCAACCCATGCAATTTGGTCCATGGTGGATGAGCGATTGGAGACGATTGCCAGGGGCTCGTTGATGTATCCACAAAGCAGGCTGAACCCACCGACATTCCTGGCGGTGGGACTCGCAACCATATCCTGCACATATTCCCGGGTTGACCGCTTCTCGTCAGAAGGCGCAGCAAGCCAGCTACATACAATGGCCCCCCGGCTCTTCGCCCCAATAGCTTGTTCTGATGTATTCTCGCGGTAGTTGGTCAAGACTGCCACTTTGCCTTCTCTGGTCACTCCCATCCATGTTCCATGTGGCTCTCGCGCTAGATCACGGCCACCTAAGATATTGGACCCTGGTGAAGGCCACCAGTCAGCGGGAGATGTCGGTCGACGTATGTATTCCTAGACGCCGTTAGTTTTGGACGGATCCGAGCATGTGGTTTGAATCATTGTCGCGTACATCCCTGTTGTTGATGATGATCAAGGGATAGGAAGGATGTGCGGTGGATAGAAGCGCGATACACATTGCGACGTTTCTGGGAAACAGAGGAAGCAGGTAGGAAAGAATTCTGATGTAGTAGTAATATTCTTGAGCTCGGCGTCAGGCAAGCGAACTGCCGCCACCTATATGAGGGGAAGGGTAGTCTCGTGCGACAGGCGGGTAGGATCGGGCGGTGAGTACTAGTATTGTACAATCACAAGTTTCCGTGAGGTTGTCCGAGTCTGATGACAACTAGTAGCAGGGTCCCTGGATTCAATGAGCAGAGTCGACTCAGAAGCGCAGGGCGAGGTTGCTCTGGCGAGTCCAGAAAGCAAGGCGACTGTTGGGCACTGAGGTCATCCGACAACTGGACCGGCAGTTCAGCTCCACCGCCTTCGTGATGCTAAGATAGGCGCTCCGCCTGGCAGTGAGGAATGCCATTGTACTATCAGTCAATGCTAGAGTAGGCTAGTAAAGAATGGGTAATGAGATTAGCCTTCACGGGGTTCTTGCTACAATGGATTTGCTCTTGCAAAGCAATAGTACTATTATCTTCATGATGATATGATCATAGCGAAACATCATCACAACTTTTATCCATAGCAGTATATATATACTACCAGTAGTGTTAGTCCTCTTCACCTGGAGGACGGCTCTTCAAGGCGGAGTCGGTGTGAAGTTGCTACTTTTGTCCCCAAAGATACATCATTTACTTATATAACTGATAAGACGCTGAATGGAACTGTACCATAGCCTATCGTACCATTCCTTCTTCATTCAAGTCGTTAACCGATATTGATTCGCATGACGTCGATACCGCGGCATTGCCCGAAACGGCAAGGCGGGCAGGCTGCCCTTATTACGGGACTAGTCCCGAAGAGGAGAGCTAGACTGCCTGAGCCACACGGCTGAGTTAAGGCATCCGCACCGATACTTTCCTAATGCGGTAAGTACCACTGTAGGGCTCGATGGATCATCGTGGCTTGGCCCCAGTTTCTCAAGGCAGCCACGCTCCGTCTTGGGCCTTTTCTCCCCCCGAATTTTACTTCCATTCCTTCTTTACTACCACCTTATCCTCCTTCCTGGAATCCGCAGGCCAATCCGCTAAGATTCATAAAGTATTAGACTTTCCTTGCGGCTGGCCGCTCTCCTTTGTGCTGGTCCGCTGGTCGCGTGAAGCTTCTGCCCCGCAATCCAGCAGCAGCTCAGCTTACCGATAAATTCTTTTCCCCTCCTATCACCCTTCTCTCCAAGGGAACTCAGCCCAGCAAACGGATCAAACTGTATACAATTGCCCATCATGTTCGGTATTATTGCGGACCTTTTGTCGTGAGTACCATCTGCTATCGTTCGTCATCGAGTCCCGGCGATGCCGGTCGACCCCGGACACCCCGGCCCTATGATGTGTACCCTGCACTTTCTCATACGCTATGCATATGCTAACGAGGTTATGCATCTAGCTCAATCATCACGATCCTGCTTCCTATATTTGCCTCTTACAAAGCCCTCCGGACTGGCGACCCTTCCCAGCTGGCACCATGGCTTATGTATTGGGTCGTTCTGTCGGCCGTGCTGATGGCCGAGTCATGGACGATCTTCATTTTGGGATGGTACGGCCACGAGACAATCGCGAGGCATGCTTAGGTCCGTCCGCTGACAAGCTGTTGCAGGTTCCCGTTCTATAGCTGGATCCGCCTCTTTTTCTTTTCCTATCTTGTTCTCCCCCAGACCCAGGGAGCTCGGAGTCTATACCAGGAATATGTCGACCCATTCCTGGAGCATCATGAGCGTGAGATTGAGGAGTTCATTGGCCGCAGCCATGAGCGTGCCAAGGCTCTAGGACTTCAGTATTTCTACCAAGCCCTAGACTACGTTCGGGAGAATATTCTGGGCTTGCCGGCCCAACGTCCCGCATCTCCTCCGCCCCCGACTGGCCCGGCTGCCTATGCGCAGTCGCTCTTGTCCCGGTTCAATATCCCAACTGCCGCTGGAGGCACTGCCCCAGCTGCAAGCAACGACTGGCTCTCTGCCATCGGTTCTGCAGTCGCTTCCGTCGCATCTGGCAAGAGTGCTGAAGCACGCGGTGAAGAGTTGTCTGCCAGCGGAACACTGCTGCCACGGGAGGTCGCATCCATGTCCCGTGCGGACAAGGCCAAGTTTATCTCGAACCAAAGGGACATGTTGGAAGTGCTGCGTAGCGCTCTGGCCAAAGAGGAGCGCGACCTGCACAGTGCAGGCGCAGAGGGTGACGACCTGGCGTACGGTGGTGCACCGCTGCGAAAGAACCGCAGCGAGAACTCATTTACTCATGTAGAACATGAGGACACCCAGGAACGCTCGTCCGATGCGCATGGCCGCACAAGCAGCGGTAACTGGGCCTCTGGTTGGTTTGGAGGTGGGGAGCAAGCAGGATCCTCGGGTGTCGACCATGGGAGCGAGGGCGCAAGAAGTCGGGCTCACTGATTATTTAGACCAAGCAGATACTTTCTTGCATGAGGCTAGCACTCCTTTTCATCAATGAAAAGCAAGAATGATAGGATAGGATGCCTTGAGCAGCGAATGCAGCCGCAACCTAGTTGAAACAGAAGGATAACAGCGATACGCGAGGGGCAGCGACGTATGCGAAGTAAATGCGCCTTGCCGCAGTCTCTCTGCATGAGCCCCTTGTCACCATGAGCGCGTAATGTGTACAGAAAGGCCCAACCCAACCAACACCACGTAGATTAGTACCGACAGCCTTACGCCCCAGCTGGCTACTAATAACCCTCTATCTACCCCTCCCTCAATCCCCGCAAACACCACCACCCTTAAGTGCAGCGCCATCACGATCGAACATGCGACTTACCACCTTCCTATTCACCCTCATCCATCTCTTAGCGCTCACCTCCGCAGCAATGACAGGCAACTTCATGAGCATGGGGTCTGTATACAACACTACGCAGACAACCATCCAACGCCTCCAGCAGCTAGCAGGGCATCTCGTTCCCAATACATCGAGTCTGAATCTAACGGGTTTAAATTTGACGAATCTGAACCTGGATCTGAATCTGAATTTGACTCAACTCACCAACCGGACCGGTCCCGTCGTGGATGCTGCGAAGCCGCACATCGCCCGAGCGGGGAATGCTACGAAAGACTATGTTGTGAAACATCCCTACCAGACAATATTTAGCATCGTGGGGGTTTTCTACCCGGCATGGTTGCTTAGGCTGGTGGGGTATGGGCCGTTGGGGCCGTGTGCGAGTATGTCTACTATCCAACTGATTGCATTATGACATTTTTGGGATGGTATTGCTCGATATTTGCTGTTTTCCTACTAGTTACTGCTTGGGTGGTTGGTAATGTTGGGTGTTGTGGATAGTTGCTCTACTGGATTCTGTGCACGGAGTTACTACTACTTACTTAACCCACTTTACTGACCCCATCACTTGGTACTTGCTTATAGGGTCATTGGCAGCATGGAGCCAAACCTACTGGGGCAATCCTGTCGCACGAAGTCTCCGGGCGTGTTTGCAAAGCGCGGCGATGAATGGGTATGCGGCGGCTCCGGTGCTAAACACCGTGCGCGGGGTGATACTGTCAACTGGGGGTTATATGGCATGGAAGGATGGGTTTGGTGGGAAGGGAGAACAAGAAGAAGAAGGAAAAGAAGAAAAATCGCGGTGAATATGCCCCCGAAGATGGACAGAAAAAAATGTGAATGATTTGTGAGAAAGGGTGGCTAGTATTTCATTCACCGGTATCCATAACCAAGGCAGTTGCTGTCTTGTCTAGTTACTCTTCGTTTAAGTACATGCTGGCAGTCAATAGCGTCGGCCCAATCAAGGCAGGACAGATTGAATAGGTAGTGGATTGCTATTAGTTAGACTAGTTACTAGTAACGTTATTGTCGGTCGGATGGCCGATGTCAGCCAGGCATGTGAGGAATTGGAAAGGAAGGGGAAAAAAAACAACACAGCCTTTCATCTTCTGCATAGCCGGGATGAGGCGAGATCGCACAAATCCCAACGCAAGTATAAAAAAAAAAAAAGAAAAGAATTATTATTACTTTCTATTTATAAATCTGCGGTGTCTATCTATCCGTGTTTGTGACTGTCTGTTCTGCTAGTTATCGATAGGGATGGGATGGGTTTTTGCTGGTGTGTGGTAGGCTGGATGCATGTCGGTATCTCCTTGGAATGCTGGGAATCGGCCTTAACGTGGGTTGGTTTGTTGACCGGGCGATCGGGGGTGCATGGTTGGGTGCTCGGGCGTGGGAAGGAAGATCGGTTTTGTGATATACCTATCCATTCCTATTTTTATTATTCTTCATTTCATATCTTATCCCTTTCACGCGGGATCATCTGTATAGACAAACTTGTATATTATTACATTTTGGAAATAGTCCAGGAGAATCCAAAATGGGAGGATATGCTGCAACTCCCGCCATCAGCTGAAGAGTTGTGCAGGTAACACAGCAATCAAGCAGCAGAGAGTTAAGGTGTGGTGCTGCCGAATGATTCCCATGACCGTATCATACGGTATTGGGAAGTAAGCTGCTTGCTTTGTGTGGCAAACGCCAAACGTATTGTGTGCCTGAGGTGTAAATATGATAGCATCCAGCGTCATTGCTATGGCTAACAATTCACTTTGATGAGCATCGAAGGTAGGCAGAAGAGCAGAATCTGCAATACATAGCCCAATCTCACCCATCATTCTCATTCACTATGGGTTTTTTACTCTTTTACTCGATAGTATAGGCGCTTCCAGCGACTCGCCACGGACAATTGTTACTGTGGGTGCAAGTCCCAAGGTAGAACCAGAAAGCGCCAGTGCGAGCCTGAGCGACAAGATCTGGTAACTGCTAGTCCGTTACTAAGTCAGTAATGTTCAATGTAAGAGGGTTGGTTATTTACCCCCAATGATACCACTCTTGGCCTAGTGACATCCTTGGCTCCGGTGGCCGTCGCCGCCTTGACCCGATGGAGCGGAGATTCCGCGTCAAGATGTACTCTTGTAGGCCAAAAATCACCATCAGATGGCGCAGTCACTAAGTCTGACTCAAATCACAATGGGGTGATTCATGTTCTGTTAGACGCACATTCCTTTCATTCTTACTAGGGTCTAAAACCTGGAATTATTGACGTGGTTCTAGCCACACCTACTCTTGTGCTGTATGTTGTGTGTGGGTTGTTCCGTGTAGTCACTTACAACCTGGGTGGTTGCTTACCCGTTTGGTGTGGTTCTGGCGGGTGTACTTACGCCTAAACCCGAACGGTAATTAAAAAAAAAAAAGAAAAAAAAGTGAGAAGGGAAGAAAAGCACCACCAGCAAAAAATAAAAAAAACCACCACCACCAACTTTTACCGGCCAAACACCAAAAGGAAAAAATAGGGAACCGAAATCTTTTCCCTCCAAACTTCTCGCCTTTTTCCTCCCCCCTCTTTTTTCCTCTTCTCCCTTTTTCCTCTTTTTCTTCCCCAGACCCATCGTCGTTGACCACGACGTGATATCTTTCTTGTTCTGTGGTCTTCACTTCCTTCTTCCCCCCTCCCTCCCCCATCTCGCTCGTCTTTCCACAGACGACCCAATCCTCCCCCTCTTCGATTCCTTTCCCGTTTCGTGTGGGAATCTTTGGATGTGCGGTTCTAGAGCGTGTTCCTCTTGACTGCGGTAACACCACCCTTGACATCACCCTTGCTCCCCCTCCGAAAAAAGCCTCACGCCTTTCTAACGCAATCGTCTTCTTATCAAAACAGCCTTCCGTCCTCTCTTAACCCTCTCCTCATTTCAAACCACTATCAGCGCTTGAATCTTCTTCGCGTATCACCTGTCTAATGAGCTCGATCCCTCCCAAGTCAGGCCTTCAACCTCAAGGACAGAGCACCTCGACTCAGGCCGCCTCCTCCGCACACACTTCCTCTCCTTCAGTGGGTGGGAAATCTCCTACGCCCTCGTCTACCTCGACGACGGCTCCTCGTTCCTACGCCAACGCCACCAAGAAGTCCGCGACGGACTCGACCGCCGCTCCCGTCACCGTGGGCGGCCCGTCGCAACATGGGAAGTCGACTACAGCATCTCCTGTGAGCGGCAAACCCATGCAGCAATCCCAAACCCCCGGCGTCACCATCGTCAATGGCGCCCCGGCCCCGGCCTCCCAGGGCGACCACACTAGAAAGCCGTCCGTGACTATCACCTCCGCTGGCACCTCGGGCTTCATCCCCAACGGTGGCCAAACCGGTCGTCCGAACAGTCTGCAGTTTGGCTTCGCTGCCAACCAGCAGTCGTCTCCCAACATGGGCAATCCCGCTGTCCTGGCTAACCAGCCTCAGTCCGGTCTCGGTGTTACTCCGCCCATGAACCCTCGCGTGACTTCCCCCCAGACTTCTCCTTCTCCCATCCCGCAGCCTGCCTCGAGCGGTGGCCGGCCACCGCCGTCGTCGTATCAGTCCCAGGGCAACGTTCCGAACTTTGGCAGCTTTGGTGACGCTGGCGACAACGTAAGTGGCGATTTTTTTTTTTTTTTCTTCTGTCTAGTCTACGAACCCTTTGCCCTCTTTTTCGTTCTACTATCTTCTCACGTCAAAAAAAAAAAAAAAAAATCCAATGAGTGAAAGGAAGGAGAACAAAATTGAGTGGAAATCCCTAGTTAGGAATGGGGCAAATCTTGCGGAGCACATCTCTTTTGCTTGGCATTCCGACTGCATACCTACCCGGTGAAATGCTGTTACTAACAATTATGCGCTAGCAACAGATGCGCCCGGCTCCTCAGGCACCCCTTGGTCCTGGCGCTCAGTCGACTCATCTGCGTCGCGAATCCTCCCAGTCGACCCACAGCGATATGAGCAACCATATGGGCGGCGGTCCCGGCGGTCGCGGTGGCTACCACCACCAGGGCGGTCGTGGACGTGGATTCTCGCAGTCGAGCTACCAGGGACAGATGCCCTACTCGCCTAACGCCAGCTTCCGTTCGACCCCCAATCAACCCCGTGGTGGTCCCAACATGGCTCCCCAGTTCCCGAACCAGCCGCGCCCGATGCCCTTCCCCAACTCTCCTCACCAGGCGAGTCGCAGCCCGGCGCTGGCTAATGCGCACCCGGCCACTCCTCAGATGAACCAGGTCCCGATGGCCCATCCGCAGATGGCGCCTCAGCCCTACTATGGCCAACCTATGCCCCCTCAACCTGTGAGACCCCATCCCTTGCAAAAACCCGCACGCCGCGGCGGCGCCCTGAATCGCAAAAAAGGACCATCCCGTACCCCAATCACCCCCCGTTCTTCTGTTACCCCTAACCCCCATATCACTCTGCCTCCGAATCTGGCGCCAGAAAGTGGCCATTTCGAACGGTATCTAACCATGATGAAATCAAAGCAGGGATATCCCACCTTTGACCCGGCCTACGGCTTCTACCCTAATTACAACATGGGTGGTGTGCCATACATGCCCCCGTCGCCGCAGCCTCGCCCTGGCATTCCTTACAACGCTCAGGCTCCGTACATGCAAAACCAGTACCCGGTGCAGCCCGCCGCACAGGCCACAGCTCTGTCTCGTAGCCCGTCTCATTCGAACGATCGGCCCGGGTCGAGCTTGGGTCAAGGCCAGCCCCCGGCTGGTGCTCCCGGCCCCGCTCATGCCCACAATGCCAGCCGTTCCTCCAACAGCCCTGCCCCTCAAAAGTCTTCTTTCGTCATCCCCACGGCCAAGAAGAACGCCGTTGTCATCAAGGATCCTGGCAGTGGTGCCGTGAAGACCTTCGAGAAGGCCCCGGCCTCTCCTGCCCGTGTTACCCCTTCGCCTGTCAAGATTGCCACCCCGACCTCGACTCCTCCCCCGCGTACCGGCAGCAGTGCCGATCACACTCGCACCGATTCCAAGTCCACTAAGACGGATGAGGAAAAGAAGAAGGAGCTGAGAGACGCGGTGCACCAGAAGATTGAGCAGGACAGAATTGAGAAGGAGGAGGCCGAGCGTCGCAAGGCGGAAGAAGAAGCGGCCCAGAAGAAGAAGGAGGAAGAGGAAGAGGCCGCGCGCAAGAAGGCCGAGGAGGATGCGGCCCAAAAGAAGAAGGAGGAAGAGGAAGCTGCACAGAAGAAGGCTGCGGATGAAGAAGCGGCTCGCAAGGGTCTTGAGGATCTGAGCTTGAAGGATAAGCCCGCCGAGACTAAGGCCGAGGAGCCTTCCAAGCCCGCAGCTGCCCCTGCCCCTGCTGATGATGACGACGATATCGACTACGATGCTATCGAACGCGAGATGGCCGAGATCGAAGCTAAGGAGCGTGCCGCTGAAGAGGCCTACTACGCCAGGAAGAAGGCTGAAAAGGAAGAGAAGGAGCGCAAGGAGAAGGAGGAGCGTGAGGCTTACGAGGCCAACATGAAGAATGCTGAGCGTGAAGCCGAGGCCTTGGAAGAGGCCCGTGCTAAGAAGCGTGAAGCCGGTGTTGAAGAGGAGTCCAAGGACAAGGATCTTTTCGCTTCTCTCAAGAAGGGTGGCTTCCCTGCTACCGAGGCCAGTACTCCTGGAGACAGCGGTGCTGCTACTCCCGCTTCTGACATGTCCATGGGACCTCCCTCGAAGCCTGCCAGCGCTAACAAGCGCGAGAAGCCGGCGGCTCTCAAGTTGGAGACCACCAAGGCTGTCGAGCCTCCCCAGCCTAGTGCGGCCATGAAGGCTCTGCACTCTGCTCGGTTCGTCGACGATCTCAGCAAGATTACTTACCCTGCTTCTATCGTCTCCCCGAACCCCGCGCTGAACGCAAGTGCCCCTGCCGACCGCAAGTTCCACTACAACAAGGAGTTCTTGCTGCAGTTCCAGAGTGTCTTCAAGGAGAAGCCTTCCATTGACTGGGATGCGCGCGTGCGTGAGACTGTGGGTGATAGCGATTCTTCTCGCCCTCAGTCCGCCCGGACGCCCATGATGGGCGGCCGCAATTCTTCCCGCCCTGGTGCCGCTCCCTTCCAGATGGGCAACTTCGGCCAGACCCCCAGCCGCGCCTCCAACTTGCCTCCTGGTACCACTTCTGCCGAGCGCTTCGCTATGTCGAACGCCGCCCGCACTGCTTCTATGGGCAATCCGTTCGGCAACTTCGGACGTCCTGGTCTCGGTATTGGTGCTCCTGGTATCAGTCGCACCAACTCTGCAAGCGCCATGCACCCCGGTATGCCCTCATCCCCTCGTGTTGGCTCCAGCAACCGCTCCGGTACGCGGACGGGCAGCAAGCGTGATAAGCAGAACGCAAAGAAGGAGGAGGAAATGGCCAAGTCCATGCCTCTCACTGCTGGTATGGAGGTCAAGGCTCTGCAGGTGTCTTCCACTGGTTGGAAGCCTCGCAGTATTGGCCAAGCTCCTGCTGCTGCTGCTGGGCCTACTCCTGGCGGCGCCACTCACATGCCTCCCGATATGGTGCAGCGCAAGGTCAAGGCTGCTCTGAACAAGATGACGCCGGAGAACTTCGACCGTATTGCCGGCCAGCTCCTGGAAATCGTCTCTCAATCCAAGGACGAGACCGATGGACGTACTCTACGCCAGGTCATCCAGCTTACGTTCGAGAAGGCTACCGACGAGGCCCACTGGGCTTCAATCTATGCCAAGTTCTGTAAGCGCATGCTTGAGAGTATGAGCGCTGAGATCAAGGATGAGAACATCCACGACAAGAATGGCAACGTCGTCGCTGGTGGTAGCTTGTTCCGCAAGTACCTCCTCAACCGTTGTCAGGAGGAGTTCGAGCGTGGTTGGAAGGTCAACCTGCCCCCTAAGCCGGAGGGTGAGACCGAGGAGGCTGCTATGATGTCTGATGAATACTACAAGGCTGCCGCCGCTAAGCGTCGTGGTCTGGGTCTCGTCAAGTTCATTGGTGAGCTGTACAAGTTGGGCATGTTGACGGAGCGTATCATGCACGAGTGTGTGAAGAAGCTTGTCGACTACGAAGGTATGCCCGACGAGGCCGAGGTTGAGAGTTTGACCAGTCTGCTGCGTACCATTGGTGCCAGCCTCGATGTCTCTGAGAAGGGCCACGCCTTCATGAATGCCTACTTCCACCGTATCGGTCTGATGATCCAGACTCCTGGCCTGCCCAGTCGTCTGCGCTTCATGCTGATGGTAAGATTCTCGTTACCGCTGTCATATTGACTTGCTCGGTTTGCTAATACTCGTATTAGGATATCGTGGATCTGCGTGCTGCTCGCTGGCAGTCAAAGGATGCTGACAAGGGTCCCAAGACGATCCAGCAGATTCGTGAAGAGGTATGTACTTGGTCTTCCATATGTCTACGTTGTCGTACCTTTATTGACTCTTTTACTAGGCTGCTCGTGCCCAGCAGGAGGCCGAGATGGAGCGTCTTCGCCAACAGGCCAACCGTGGTAGCCGCCCCGGATTGGGTCGTGGCGATGCCCGCAGTTACAGCGGATATGGCAACCAGGCTCCCCCGCAAGACTTCGCGTCTAGCAAGGTCGGCAGTGATGATCTCCGCCGCCTTCGCACCTCTCGTCAAACCAACCAGCCGATGTCTTTCGGTCCGTCCAGCATGCTGGGCTCCCGCAGCAACAGCGGACGGAAGAATCTGGGCCCTGGTGGCAACTTGGTTCGTGGCAGTGATGACAGTGCTGCTAGCAGCCGCACTGGCACTCCCACTGGCAAGAAGGAAGACAAGGAGGCCGCGTCCTCGATCAATGCCTTCAGGTTAGTGAGCCCAGAGATCATTATTCAGTGACGTGATGCTAATATTCCTTCTAGTGCTTTGGCAAGCTTGGAAGACCGTGACAACATGGCCACTTCCCCTCCCTCCAACCCTACCTCCCCTCTGCTGACCAAGTCGCAACCCGCGGTCGAGCGCCGGCCCTCCAAGACCCCGTCCAAGGATGGTGAGGAGGCCTCATAGATTCTGTCGCAATGATAATGAAAAATGATTCCGTTCTTCTGGAAAGATTCCTCACTTCTTTTTTGACACCTAGTCACGACCATGTCCGTCATGTGATTTGAAATGAACATTCCTCCCTAATCTTCTCGTCCATGATTTCGGCGAAAACCAAAAAGATCGGTCGCTCATATTATTCCCGTGGAAATAGAGGGGACTTCCGACATTCTCTTGTACAATTCTGTTGCTACGACCCATAACGGAGGTGGGGGGTTCTTGAATCTAGCGAGATAGGTTTGGTTCGCAGGAGTGTCCATGGTGACCTTTGCTATGCCCTTGCTCTTTATTATCCTCTTTCCATTATTGCTATCATATCATGTATTGCTCTATGTGTCTTTTGCTTTCTTTTTCCTTGCATTTTCAATACCCGGAGAGCTTTGACGGTTTCTCCTCTCCGAAACGACGACGCTGCAGTTGATTTGATCTTTGATTTAAAAGCAGAGACCAGCGTCATCACCGGGGCGGGACTTGCAGGCTAGCCACGACGTTTTACTTATGTCATGCGAGAGACAAGTTTTAGTAGTCACGTTGTTTATGCCTTTCTTTCACTTCCCCTTCTGCATTTGATGCATCTACACTGGGCTCGGTGTGTTGCTGGCGATAGCTTGCAGTGTTCCTGCAGTTGCTTCCTTTTTTTCTCTTTCTTTCTTCTACTTTAGACAAAATCTCGTTAGAAAAGTTTCTTATTTTTTTTATTCTTCGATTCTTGGTCCTATCCATTCTTCCCTTCCATATTCTTCCTTCCCGACATCCGATTAACGGAATACTAAGTCCCCTCTTGATTGTCTTAATATAATACATCTTGCTATCTTGGATGAGTGTAGTAGTGATAGTAGTATTCATTACTCGATGGCATTGCCTCTGTATCTATTCCTATTGCCACCATTTCTACTTCATTCCCGACCTTATTTACCTTCACTTTGGTTATCATAGTAGCTTCACTTCGTTAACCACAAGTAGTGCTACTAGTAGGTATCTTATCCTCTCTCATAATAGACATACACATGTATGTATCTAGGCTTATTCATAGCAACCTCGTACGCAGTATTCAATGCTTTGTGTATGTATAGCTTGGAATATAACCTCGAGTATCATTAATGCTTGCTTCCCTTGCTGCAGTACAGTACAGTACAGTACAGTCAACTCGGCCTCAGAAGTTGTTAAGTAACTCGGCGGCACTACAGTGCATGGAATAGTAACTAGTAGGAGGTCTGGAGAATTGAAGGTAAAGTTGTATGGATGTATGGATGTATGTTTGTTCTTGAAGGCGATGCGTAAATGATGATTCGGTTCTACATACATGATTTTATAATCCCTTAAAAGGAGAGAGATAGGAAAGGATTATGCTGAGTGAGACACAGCTATTGTAGGAGGAATGAACTTTAACATGATGGTTCGGATATGTTAAGGGATAGGGAAAGGATGCGTATAAGTAATTTACATTGTTGATTATGATCAGCTAGTTTGATCTATGTATGTGTATGTATGTATGTATGTATGTATGCACTGGCGTG
>NT_166531.1:1547090-1578339 GCF_000002855.4 Aspergillus niger
ATAACAGGAATCGGTGATTGCTGTAAGCAATACTTGGAGACGGAGCCTGGTAGCAATCCTTGCATACCACCCAGATTACGGCCCCTTGTTCCCACAATGAGGATAGCGGGTTCGTAGATTCTGATCATGCGTTGAATGATGTCCTGGACTTTGCCAACAGCCAACTCCAGGACCAAGCTGATCGCTTTCTCGTTCTGGGTGTTTTTCTGGATCACTTGTTCGAACAGCTTCTCTGCTTCCTTGCGGTATTTTCCCGCCTCGACTGCGGCGTCACTCGCGATACTGGAGTCCTTTTCCACCGCACGGAGACAGACGATCTCGTCGCCATCGTCAACCAACTCATCGATGAGCCACTCGAGCGCGAAATCGGAATAGTCGTTCTGATCTGTGCCGCAAAGGAATGTCCGACTGCGTCGCGTGCTCTGGTATCCTTTGTGTTTGTAGTTCAGAGTCAAGGAGAAATCTGCCGCATCAGGATTATCAAAGGTATCGAAGGAGACGCCCCGCTCGTAGGTCCTAAGCAGTCAGCAAATTAGAGATGATATCAACCAGGACAAGTATGTAGTAACACTTACTTGGGTGGAGGAGGGGATGGGCCGCGCACAGCAGCACCAACAACAGGTCTAGCCTCCCTCTCAGCAGGCACCTGTGAAGGCGAACGCCTGCGATCTGAGACACTAGCCGAGCGACTGGGAGGCAGGGATTCGAAACCGCCAATATTAAATGAAATAGACTTCCTCCTAGAGTCTCCACGTGAAGCTCGCGTGGTAGAAGCGGTCCTGGGACGGACAGGGAGTGGCTCGTTGCCGTCCAGTGAAGGAAATGACATGACGAGGGAAATGCGCCCGGGTGGGTTTGGGAGTGAGGGGGTGGGAAGAGGGGTTTGTGGTGGTACTTCTTATCGGAGGTTATGTTGTTCGAGATGATGTAGCCTGTTGCAAAGAATACAGGATGACAACCGGAGATTAACAAACTCAAATGGGAGAGTTGCTCAGCCACCGTGAAGCTCCAGACGTTCTGCCAGTGGTACGATGCGCAAGACGCAGACCATGGTTTGGCGGTACAGGATATCGGGGCTTATCAGGATAGAGCTCCCCGGGCAGGTTATGCTTGGAAGGCGAGCTCAAACGGGAGGACTGGATAGGAAGACTCGGTTGATGCAGATGGTAAGATGGATATATGGATGCTAGTAGAGAGAGTAGCTCAGTCACTGAGAAAGAAGGGAACAGAGAGAAGTGGGATCAAGTCGTCACTCGGTGCGGAAGCCGGAAGTGGAATGAGAAGCACAAAATCCGGAAAGGAGAGGAGGAGATCCTCCAAGCGGGGCAGGGCGGTGAAAGGGGGGTTTACTCAATGATGTTATAACTGACAACTTTTACAGTATGACAGTATGATGTTTAACTAACTAATGCATCACGGGACGAAGTCATTGGTACACAAGAGGACAAGCATCTGGCAAGTAAGTAATGCTAGTTACAGGAACAGACTGACTGCAAAGGTCATACAACACCACCAGCTACCCCTCTCTTCCTCCTGCCGGCAAAATAGTCTATACACACTCACCCAGCACGCACTACCTTCCACACTCCTGAATGGTCAATTAATTATCGCAACTCGAGGGATTATCACGAAGAGAGAAAAAATAACAATAAAGTACCAAATAAACGAATATCTGCCCAACTATGGAGTACACTGTCCTACACCTCGCAACGCGAATGAAACTAACAAGCCCCATCACCATGAGGGAGATAAATTCTCCTATCTAGAGTGAATAAATAGTCTGATTGAGACTGACCCACATCAACGGCCACTCTAATTTTTCTTCAGGGTCTAACCAAGCGAAAGAAAAAAAATTTTCGGAGAGAACGGCAGAGATCAGAACCGAGTACCAGAAAAGTTCACATGATCGGAGATGCACTAATTATCGACTCCGTATGTGATGTGAATAAAGTATCTAGCCATGGACATCCGTCACCCGAACCTTCCGGACAAGGGACGGACGGGATGGGATAGCCTACTTAACTTGCTTTGGGTTATCAAGGGACAAACAAACTCTACGGAGTACGGAAGACTCCCAAAGTAAGTAATGAAGGTGAAGGTCAGGATCGGCAGTGATGATCCGCGCGGCGGATCGATCGCCCATGTGATGCATCACGGGGCGGTGTGCTCAATAGTAGTCCACTGTGTCGAACAAGTCGGGGTCTGGATGGGGATAGCGAGAGGTGAGTGTAGCTGAGGAGTGGATGGGCGGGCGATCGGCACTGCCATCCCGGTTCTGGCCCAGCCAGCGGAGTTGGGACGGCGATGTGTCGGACTTGCACTATTTACTAGCAAAGTACTTTGCCCAGGGCCAGTCGGTCATGGTCGCCCAATGTATTCGCATCAGGCGAGGCCTAACCTGACTAGTCGCGGTCCAAGAAGTGGAGACAGGCACGACTAAAATCATCTATCAATCGGCTATTGACGGCCATGTGGGCTGGTCTTAATCTACGGTGAAGATCAAATCTCATCAAGGAAGTTTCGATGAAGAGCATATCTCTCTTATCTCTCTATTGGTCTTATTATGGAGCACGATGGAGGTTGTCTTTCTAGTAGTTTGATATTCATTCATCATGGGATTTCATCTAATATTGCCTCAAATGAGGACAAGTAAAAATAGTTCTCGACCGTCTATCCCTGCGGCCTAACTGTGGGGACCATATCGATCCAAGAAATAAAAAAGAGTAGAGAATCACTGCCCAAGCGCTCGGGCATGCAATGTAGATGATGCGATCTCGAACAATGCGAAACAGTAGTCTCAAATAAAAAAACAGAATGCCCAACCAGAATTTCCTTTTATCTTGTCGCAGATTAAAACGCCGGACCCGCTATGATAGTGGCGACTCGCCCAGAACAAAATCAAACTTTCCAGAACATTCATC
Source organism: Aspergillus niger (assembly GCF_000002855.4). Lineage (NCBI taxonomy): Eukaryota > Fungi > Ascomycota > Eurotiomycetes > Eurotiales > Aspergillaceae > Aspergillus > Aspergillus niger. Next base: position 1,550,012 of record NT_166531.1, read on the forward strand.
AAATAGAGGGGGTATCACGTATGGTACATTGACGTAGTCGTCAATTGGCCGGGCACAATCAGTACGCCTCGATAATCGTGCTGCGTGCCTGGCCAGGGACGTAATACCCATTGTCGAGATCCGTAGGGGAGAGGGGGATCTCTGTGGTTTGAGGTTCCTTCTCGTTGAATGTTTCAAGGGTCGGTTGGGGAGGCGACGGCGGCATGGTATCGTCTTCTGATTCCCCATCCGAGTCGGACAGCAAGTCGGGAGGGGTTTGTCGGGAGGGTGAGCGGGTCAATGTCAATTCCTCCAAGTCTTCCGCGTCATCGTATTCAAAGTCCGAGTCAGAGTCGGAGTCGTAATCCTCCTCCACTTCCTTTTCGGTGATGATGGCGACCGGTGATGGGGCCCGCCGACGCACGGGGGTGTAGATGTGAGATTCATCTTCATATTCGTCTTCATCATAGTCGGAGTCGGAGTCGCTGACATCAGAGTCGGCGTCGGAGAGGTCCTCGGGGTCCCAGTCCTCCTCGGGATCTTCGACCACGGTTTCTGCCCATTGGATGTGTCGGGATTCTGAACCTTGCGAAGAGGTCTTGGTCACTCCGCTGACTGTCTGGTTGAACCAACGTTCTTGTTCTCTTTCGGCATCGGCTAATTCCAGCATCAGGGAATCCAGGAGGTTGGCATGGCCAACGAGGAGGCGGAGGTCATGGTCCGCCCGCGAAGCTTCCCGGGTGAGCTTCTTGCGGGCGGTGTGGGCGAGGTAGTATGTTTGAGTGATGCTCATTTTCTTTTGTTGGCGCCTCCGCACAATAGAGGTGAAGTAGGAGCTAGGGGTAATGTTGGAAGAGGAAGTCGAAAGGGGGGAAGGAGAGGGAGAAGAAGTAGTAGAAGTAGAAGTAGAAGAGTGAGAGGCCATGGTGCCAAAAAAGTCCGGGAGGACCGTGTTGATGTGCTTATGAGCTCAATGCCAAAAGGTGACTCGTCGCTCTGCGCGGTGACTCAGGCAGCCTTCCCTTTTCCGGCGGCCGCTCAGCCTGGGGGACCAATCAGCGGGCAGAGAGATCGCGGGGCGGTGAGTCAAGGTTGACTGCAGGCGGATCAATAAATCACGACGCCTTATCTTGGGGCGCGACTACGCTTTGATCCGCTTTTTTTCGTTTCCGGCGTCAAAAATGGGAAATGGGAAAATGGATAGTTTATCTGCACTATGTCGGCGCAAAAAATGGATGGGCGCGACCAGACCCGCGATGCGTCGTCCGTTCCTGGCTCCTTCAGGCGTCTCCACTGGTTGTCTGTTCAACAACAGGCAGGGTGAGGCAGCAGTAGTGGCGGGGAAAGCGGATGTGTTGGAAGTATGTGGTTTGAGAAATGCCCTGTGTGCGTATGTAGGATGGTGCACAGCAGTATTATAGTCGGTCTGAGGTGGTCACCCTAAAGCGATGGGTGTGGATGTAGTATGTATGTGGAGGAAGGAAATAGGTACTGGGTACTTGAGAACCTGTGTAGAGAAAGAAAAAAAAATGATCAACCGGGAGACAGGGACCAATTTAATATGATATATCCACTTTCTAGGCTGATAATTTTTTCTTGCTGATTTCTTTTTTCGTTACTCAGTGTTTTCTCCGTTTTTCTAATGCTATCTCCATTATTAACCTTACTATATTTTTACCTTTTTTTTTTCGCACCGGGGTTTAGAAGGGATATGGAATCGGACCTTCGGAGGCAGAAACCATCGATGCCCATCCGTGGATCGGAAGGAGGGTGCCGGATCCACCAGGGCCGATTTCTCTCGCTCAAAAAGGCAACTGTTAGTTCACCGCCCCTCGCTCGACCCAATCATCATTCCTAAAAATGAGTCACGGCCAGGCTCCGCCCGCTAACTCCGTATGGACGATCACCGCTCAGCCCAGCCCAGCAAAGAAAATAAAATATTTTGGGTGAAAAACCCTGGACGGGGCGTCGGATGACCAATCTTTCCGCGCCGTTATTTCCGGCTGACGGGAGCTTCCAAGCCTAGAAAATTCCAGCAGATGCCCAGTCATCGCTCGTCTTATGCCAGAATCCCCGATTACTAACTGTACTTCCCATCTTCCATCATCCGTGAAGGTTGCTATTTCCACGGGACCAAAGGGGCCAGCTGGTTCTGAATGAGCCGCCTAAGGTCAATGCGCCAGCTCGTCATGCCTACTGTGTGGTCCGTAGTAATGACACTTTTGTCCGCTTTGAAATCAGCATCCCCGATTCATAAGCTCATGGTGCAGAACCAGAGTCCCCTAACTTGGCCAGCCTCACTACTGCAATGGGTCTAGTCGGCGACACCAGTCACATCCCCACCCGGGGATAGCGACGTTCCTGAGCGCGATGTATACCAACCGTGGAAGTAGACGCGTATTCCGGTCGCGCAGAATAGTAATCAGCAATCATGCACTCATCGTAACCCGAGGGATAACATGAGAGTTTACGGAGTAGAGCGTATTCATTTGGCAGCCAAGTGCATTGACCCAAGTGCGTGCACTAGACTAGCTAATGCGAATACCTTGGGGAAAGGGATTGATTGACCTGTGCACGGAAGCAGTAATCCCGGGCGGTGGTCAATAATTCGCGAGGCCGAGGCGCGTGTACCTTGGGAGGTTAACTAGCCAAGCGAATACGACGACGGGCGCGGAGTTATGCCTAGTACTCTCCTATCTTACCTACTTACTGCGCTTGCTTGCTCGCTCCCTGGATACCTCCGAATGCGCTGAATGGATAAGAGATACTTCCTGCCTGGATTGGATGTCGCGTACTGTATGGAGTATGGGTGCATAATCTCGCTTCCTTTCTGTCTGGCAACCTTTGCAAAGCCCACGTAAGCCAGAGCTCGGCGATGAAGTATCCACAGGCTGCCACATTTCATGCCTCTAATTGATCAGTGCCTACAAGTCACCATTTTGTATCTGCCTGCTAAGCCAACTAGTAGAATCCGGGGGAGTCTGACTGCCCATCACAACTATGATAGGCGTGTGCTTTGTCTGCCTGTGCGGAGAGCCGCACGTCCAAGCCAGGCTTGGCAGCATCCCTGGTCGCGTAGGGGGATCAAGGCACCACCGCAAAAATTGGGTAGCTACCGAGTTGGGCTATTTGTGTTGATTCAATCTGTGAGGGTTGACCGCTAGCGACAAACGTGTCCTGCTCTTGGCGACGCCCTGCTTGCCTGCTTGCCTGCCTCCGCCTCCGCAGTACTGGATGATCACCCCCTGGCTGGCTGAGTACGTATTGGAGATGGCTGTGTTTCGCGAGGTCGTCTAGCTAGCTGGGAAAGTATGGGGGCGGAAATCGTACGTAAGCGTGTTGAGGAGGGGGCTGGATTATCATGATGATAATCAACGTGCCGCTCTTGGTTTGCTATCAGTTAATCTGTCGTCTATCTGAAACCTTACAGCTTACATGGAGATTTGTCTATCTACACAGCCTCGATGGGGATCCTTGTGGGGAGCAGCAGACTAGTCAGCAACTATCGTGGCTAGTGTGTCATGTGACTCCATCGGTTCACTACTACTTAGTTACTAACTATCTGCTGTTGTCTATTTCCTAGAGAGAACAGAGCTGATAGCAATCACTCTCACCCTCAATAGGCAACTAATAGAAATGACATATTGGGGAGCAGGCCAAACAACTATCTACAATAGACGATCGCAATCCCCTCGTACGAAGTGAATGTCTGGATCCAGCCAGTTTCAGCAACAGCTCCACGATGAAAACGCCCAGTGTGTCAAGGAATGTCGCTGTGTTCCCTCAAACCACGTCTGGATCCAGCCAGTGGGGCAAAAAGGGAGGGGAGAGGGAGAATCTGACATGGCATCCAGCTTTCCCCCAAAACAGAAATACGAGGAATGGGACCTGACGGAGATCTCCTACCAAGTGCCTGATTCAGTCTGCAGTTAAGTTAATTGCTCGAGGCATGCTCGTGAAGGTTAATCAGCAAAGCTACTCAACCCAGGGAAGACAATGAATGCTAACCACATCAACAACCTCTCTGGACTCGTTTTCTTCATCCCGCGACCGCTGCCTCGGGGCGACCGGGAGGGCGCCCCCCGCGAATGTCTTCAGGCTGCCAGCGCCCATGCTTGATCCCTACCTGTATAGCAACACCAGAACCTTGTTTACTTCCACACCCTCGCTCCAAGAAGGACTGTGCAGACGTGAGCCCAATGACAGGAGTCCACATCATGCTTGACTCGCTCGTATCAACCTGTCCTTGCAAACACTGATCTCTTACAACTCATATTGGCCACACTTGACATTCTCATCATTATCATCATCATCATCATGATATTACAGACGGCCTGACCCGCCACGACTGTTCGATTCTAGATCATACACATATTCATTACCCTTTTCAAGTTCAGATACTGTCGCTCGATGATTATAAACACACAATAGAAAAGAGAGCCAGGTCTGGATTGATCTTGATTGACGTCACGACATCAGATCCCTGCAAATCCAGCAAACATTACGAAGTAGAAGTGTTGACCTCATATCCCGACCACCAAACATTGACTTCATCTAATCCCCCAGATTTATCATCCATCACCTAACCATCACCCAGAATAACAACAGCAACCGATCCTCGTATCCCTAATCATCATCTTCCAAACATTATCTTGTTTCAAAACTACTATCTTAACAACAACCTTAACTTCTGACACAAAACTGACAGAACATTAATAATCCCATCACTCCCCTGCTACCATGGTAATACACACCACCACAAACCTACTCGTCTGCGTTACACCATCAACTCTACGCATAAACATAGTGAGGATAAAGTAAACTTATTAGTATGTCGGACATAACCCAACCCCATCGCGTAACTCCTAATCCCTATCTCCCCTACCCAGCGCCAAACCCACCCAGAGAAATACATTCCGTGTGAGAAGGTAAAATCGGCGTTTCGCACTCCCAACCTCCGACCGACCGCGCGAGGATACGCCGGAACCGGCAACCGAATGTACCCAGCCCCGTGATCTGACCCATGGTTCACTCATGCCCACTAATCAATCAGAAATCTCCCTCCCATGTGAAGCGAATGAGTGAATCACTCGGATGCACGGCATTGATCAAATTAATCTTCAGCCTTGTGTGATTTTTTACCTAATTTTTTTCTGCCGGTTTTATTTTTCTTTGGGTCCCGGGATCTAGTTACCTTTTGGTTTTGATGATTAGTAGAGATGACTTTTACTTGATCTCGGGCCGAGGGTGGGCTTTGGCTTTCACTTGCTGATTGATTGACAGCTATCTCGTGATGATTGATGATTGAGGCTTGATGATGGATGAGTCATTGCCATTGTCTGAGTTTCCGATTTTCGCGTGGTGGTTTAGGTACGGACCCCGTAGACAGGGGTGATAGGAGCGATGTCGTCGAAATGCTCCTATTTAGTATTTCATATGATGTTGTTGGTGGTGTTGAGGGGAACTGCGTTCGACAATCTGAACGGAGCGGGTGGGTGGCGATACTATGTGAAAAGGGTCCTAGTTACATACATACAAAGTATTAGAATGAATGGATGTATGCATAATTAATTGTGAATAGCTTATTCTAGTAATACACAGCACCTTTAATGCCTCGCAGGTATGGTTAATTAATGCCTCCGACATTGCTCTTAGTTGCCACCCTGCGGAGTCGGGGTATGGATCCCCGGTGCCGAGGCAGCAAGCCAGTATGACTAGTAGTTAGTTCTTTTTCCAGAGCCATATTGATTGCTGGTGGTCGGTTAGTATCTCATTGAGGGAAATAATTTCAATGCGATTAATAGCAGTTATGCAGAAACGGGCTTGTTTTATGACATGCAGTGCATTTCCTGCAGTTCATTCATACTTGAACTAGGATGGATACTCCGTATATGTTGAGGAAATAGGAACCTCTTCCCCCACCATCAGAACCAGAAGCTGATCATCGCAACCAGCACTAGTAATAGCTACCTCCTGTAAGTAGATATGAATATTGGTACAAATAACAATACTTTTTTATATTATATATCCTTATCTATATCCATTTTATTCTCTTTCTTGATCTTATATATCTCAGAAACCGAGGGAGTCTGCTTACACTAAGTAGTAGTATCCTTCAGCACAGGGTCTTGATTAGTATCTCACTATATCAGCTGTTAAATTGATCTTTTCATCCACTCCTGCTGGCATAACTATATTCACATTGGGATTGTAGACGCGGGTGATAAGCTTCTTACACCCCGATTTGAAGTATAGTGAAGTAGATAGAACATTATCATAACCGAGGAAAATTGGAAAGAGTAAAGTAGCACCTTTAATTCGTTATATACATAAGGTCCTGGGACTTGAGGTACTTGCAGGACTGACTTACTACTAGATACACGGTTATTTATACTTAATCCTACTTTATTTATTCGAGTTAATGTGGAAGTGACGAGATGACCCCCTGCGTTGTAGATTGACCTATGGCTGTTAGCGATATCAAACATTATAATTGTCTCACTTATCCAACAGTCTATTCATACCATCATCCTCATCAATACTATTTTACGTTTATCGATACCACCAAGAAAGTCATCACATTTTGTTTCTACCATCACGAGGAGTTCAATCGCGATTGTAGCCACGACTTTAGCGATCCTGGTACAGATCAGCCTCGTCCCCCTGCCGAGGCTGATCTGGATGACCGCGACCACCATGAACAACCACCTTTCTCTCACTGGCAGTGAAGATGCATTTCACGCCTCCCTAAATGAACAAAACGACTACCTCCAAAGCAAATCTGCAGATGACATAGCAGCCTTCTCTCACCAGTTGGACGCATATCTTCTGAGTCCCAACAAACCTAGACCTTTCGATCACATCATCGACCGCCCAAGATCCTACGATCGCATCAACGATCACTTCAACAACCACATCGTGCACCAACCTGAGCAACAGATCGTTGAACTAGGGCAGGTCATCGACCACCCAGTCCAACACCGTCGAGCATGTCGTTGACCGAAGCAATTGGACAATCAGCCCAACGAGTGATCGAGCAAATCATCGAACAGATCGTTCTCGAGCCCACAGGTCCAGCAACACAATCAAAACAAGACAGTTGAACAACGGCCCGATATCGTGCAACCTGGCGAGTAACAATCCATCAACGAATCTGCACAGCACATCGCAGTTAACAAGCGACCCGACCAGCATGTCGAACCAGAACAGCCTGTCGGAAACAGCCCTACGACGCCAAAACCGCTCAAGCTACAGGACCTGATGAACAATTATATGAGCTCGACGTCGTCAGATGCCTACACACCACCCGACATCATGCAAGCTTCAACTACACCACCGATCGCCGGCCCCTTACTTGACCGTCCACGCAACGGATAGCCGCTGAAGAACATAGTCAACTCAGAGACGCTCGACAAAGATGCTACCGAGGCCGCTTGGAACCAGCTCGTCAACTACGGTCCCGACGATAAGGACACAAATGACGACCACGTCACCAACCGGGGCCCTCCTGGCGATGGCGACCATGTTGCCTGTGCATGAACGGCAGGGAAGTCACCGCTGCACTGGCAATTGTCTGCTCAACAACAAACTCGAGTTTCTGCGCCCTGCTGGCGATGACTGCCAAGGTCAGGAGTAACTCAGCTTTTATCCTCACTCACTAATGTATGTTGAGTGTCGTTAAATACTGGGGCTGTATAGAAATGTCAATGCTGCAGATAACTGGATTATGTAGAGTTTTGAGCCCGGAACTCACGGTCGGAGAACTTCTCTTGACATTTGAAAGTCAATTTGATGAATTTCCCAGGTACGGTGTAAGACATTTATAAGTCACATATGATGAAGCCGACTATTTGTCAAGCTGGTTGATGCCATCCGAACACCCAGGATCCTGTTCCTGAGTCCTGCAAGGGTTGAAAGAAGCCCTAGTATTATGTTATAAGGGGAAGCAACGCGTTAGAGTTGATCAAACTATGGACCGTGCGTCAGTGGCTGGATGGGAGGTGAGTGTCAAGTTGAGCAAATCAAGGAGGTCAGTATGAGCGATTATTGTCGTCCACTTCTTGGGTCTTTGCCATCTGCAGTGCAACTCCTCTTGCTCTCGGTAAATGGACACTGCCCCAACCAAACATGTTTCTTCCCGATTAATTGGCAATAAATGGTGGGTCATCATCCCATATATTTCTCTTTCGTGTTCCCAGTGACGATACTGACATATTCAGATCGATCAGTCAAGCGAGTCGACTAAACTCCTGTGATGCAGCTCAATGAGGCATTTGTCGGCTTCCAATAGCCATTCTCCTTTTACCACGCAAGGAGCCGATCTCGGACTATTTATTTCAATCAACAATCGAGACTCATCCCGAAGACTACTTTTGCCTTTTCCTCAGCCGTCTTACCTCCAGAGCTTCTCCGACCGGGTGTCTCACGTATGCCCCCACGCGAGTCCGTGGTTGACAATCCCAAGTCACCCCTACGCCGTTGTCACCACTACATCTACATCATCTCCTGGGCCCTAGTATCGTCACTTATTCTTTACTGCGCCGGAGGACTATCTTACGTCGATGCCTTGCTTCTCGCCTCCGGCGCAGCCACACAAACCGGCCTCAACACGGTAGATCTCAATCGCCTCCATGTGGTTCAACAGGTCACCCTGTTGGTGGTGTCGATGGTCACCAATGTCATCTTTGTACACTCGCTACTTGTGGTGATTCGGCTGTATTGGTTCCGGAAACGATTCAAGAGAGCCATTCATGAGGCAAAAATGATGTGCCGCGCACAGCGGAACACCCTGAATCAAAGACTTGCAGATGTGGAGAATGGACATTATCGAACATTCTCGCGCGAAAGACCATCGGAGGAGGAGCCTCTACTTTCAACCGTCACCGAGGAGAGCACAACTGCCTCTCCCAGCGAGTCTCCTGGCGGCAGGAGGTATGGCCCAACCGGCTCCATGAGCCCGCACATCACCTTCTGTGAGACGGAGGCTGAGCACGAGGTAAAACAACGTCGACGGTCATACTCCGGTACCTGGTCGCGTCGTTCCCTGCCTGAGATCGATAGTCCACAGCGGCGGCGATCATTTTCCGAGACGCAGAATGATATGCCGCCGCTGCCATCATTGATGTGGCAGTCGTCGATTGCCAGTTACTCCGACTGGAATGAAGCGCAAAAGGAGGAACTTGGGGGTATTGAGTACCGAGCATTAAAGACATTGTTTGTCATCCTTGTTTGCTATTATGTGATCATTCACCTGCTAGGAGCATTGCTCTTCCTGGTATGGATTCTGCCAAATAGACACTACGGTCAGATCCTCGCAGAGAATGGCATCAGTCGGCCTTGGTGGGCTATTTTCACTGCGGCTCAGCCTTCAATGACCTGGGATTCACATTGACTCCAAACTCGATGGGGTCGTTCAACACAGCGGTATTCCCCCTACTTGTGATGACCTTTCTCATTGTGCTCGGGAATACCGGGTTCCCATGCATGCTCCGCTTCATCATATGGACACTATCGCAGTTCACTACATACGGCAGTCCCCTCGACGACGAGCTCCAATTTCTCCTAGATCATCCCCGACGCTGCTTCACGCTGCTTTTCCCCAGCACAGAGACCTGGCGACTCGCCGCAGTCCTCCTGCTCATCAATGCTATAGACTTGATCATCTTCTACACTCTCCAAGAAGTAAGTTGGCCCAGAACAAAACCGACCTGAACCATTTTACTCACCAACTCATCAGTTCCCCCACCCTAGCCCCATATCAGCCGGTCTCCGTCTCGTCAACGGGCTATTCCAAATCGCCTCCACCCGTACCGCCGGCTTCACCATCGCCTCACTAGGCACCCTCCACCCAGCCGTACAAGTCTCGTTCGTGGGGATGATGTACATCTCCGCATTTCCCATCGCGATCGCCATGCGCAAAACCAACGTCTATGAAGAACGCAGCCTCGGCATCTACAACGAAGAGTACGACGAGCATGACAAGCCGCACCAATCTGACTCCCTAGGCGCTCATATCCAACGTCAGCTGGGATTCGATCTGTGGTTTGTCATGCTAGGCTTTTTCTTCGTTGCAGTCGCCGAGGGGAAACGTCTCCAGGAGAACCGCACTGATATTGCGTTCTCGCTCTTCCCTATCCTGTTTGAAATTGTGTCTGCATACGGCACTGTGGGCTTATCAATGGGTTACCCTGGTACCGAGACGAGTCTGTGTCGGGAGTTCAATGGCTTGTCCAAGGTAATTGTCATTGCGATGCAGGTGCGTGGGCGCCATCGTGGTCTACCACATGCGCTGGATCATGCGATCCTGTTGCCGTGTGATTTGGTGGAGCCGGACGAGCAGGGCCGGAGGCCAGAGTGGTGGTGGAAACGGTGGCTCAGGAAGAAGAGCTCTGATCTGGGGAACTTGTTTACGCATGACTGACAATTTACTCAGAACGTATGTTCGGTCATGACTGCGCCTCCTGGTGCAGGGTTGCTCCTTTATGAACATTGACTGAATTGACAAAAAGTTCCACTATGAATACTAGCCCCACCACCAGGCAATCAATATGGCTTTGCGTAACAACTAGTAGTCCCTTACGTCTCAAGAAGTTAACTACAAGCAACTACCCTAGCCCATTATAAACATAGAAGAGCCAACCACCACCGCCACAACATCCACCCTCCCGAACAAGACATGACCCTAGCAACCTAAACCTTCTCAACATCCTCAATAACCGTCTTATTATCCCCTTTCACCCCCTCCTCGAGCTTTATCTCCTTCTGCAACGCGATCGCATCCGCATCCTGCGCCCCCGCAACAGCCGTCTCAAAGTGTCGGCCGCGCTTCTCAGGCCCAAAAGCAGTGGTGACGGCAATGCCCGTCGCAATGATAGCCGTAGCGACGCCCATAACGGGCCCGTACGCGGGAGCTGGGTTCCCCGATGAAGAAGTCACGAAGGTCTTTTCGGCAATTGCGTTGACGATTTGAGCGGAGGGAGAGGAAATCATGTTTCCGACTTGGTAGGTTATTCCTTAACCAAATCATAATGTGTTAGCATCTCCAATTCAAATAGTGGAACGGAGTGAACCAAACCAGGAAATGAAGATCTGAAAGCAGGAGGTGAGAGCTCATTGAGATGGATCGGAATCACGCCCCATGCACCCTGAATGAAGAATTGGATGAAGAAGCCCGTTACGCTGAGGGCACGCTCGCCTTCAGGCAGAATCCAGGCGGGGATCAGAATGCCGGATATGAGGGCGGAGATGATGATGGCGCGGCGGCGGCCGAAGAACTGTGAGAGATAGCCGATGATGGTGCCACCGACGCAGGCGCCGGTTTTCATGAGGATGGAGGCGCGGGAGGCGGCGGCGTTGTTGAGGTCTTTTTGCGTGAGCATGAAGGTTGTGTACGAGTCTTGGGATGTGTGTGAGTAGTAATTGAACTAGGGATGATGTTAGCTGTGTTTGATTTTGGGGTTGGAGGGCATACCCAGGTCATGAGGATCACGCAGTAAATGCACATCTTCCACTCTTGGGCAAGCATTTGTTTTGTTTCGCGCCAGAAGGCTCCGGGGTCGGAGGAGACTCTGCCTGCTTTTTTGGCTTCGATGAATTGCTTCGATTCGGGGAAGAATATGCGGATGACGCCGACGCCAAGGGAGATGCCAGCTGGGGGTGGTGGTTAGGGATGTTCATGAAGAAGTTACTAGGTGGCAAGTAGTCAACTCACCTGCAATCCAGAAGACAGTCTTCCAGCTATCTGTTGCGCCGCCCACACCGAGATTGGCACATGCTGCTAGGACGTATCCGAGGGAGTATCCCTGCTGTAGAATGCCGGACATGAGGCCGCGAGCGCTCACACTGATTTGTTAGTGAATTGAGTGAAATGTGAGTAAAATATGAAAGAAATGTGAGGGGAAGGGGGGCGCGTGTGAGAGGCGAATGCAACTGCAAGAAGCCCAAGGCATCACACAGAAAGGTTGAAAGATTGGAAGATTGGAAGATTGGAAGATTGGAAGATTGGAAGATTGGAAGATTGGAAGATTTTCATTGCACTTACGGGCAGTGTTCCAAAGCCATGGCGATCGCATTACCATACACGCCACCCATGAACAACCCGAAGAGGCTGCGAACTGCCAGGAATTGCTGGAAAGTGTGGCTATAAATAGTAGCGATTTGAAGCACGCCGAGCACAGTCATATTGAGGACCATTGGCCACTTGCGTCCAAATTTGTCACCGGCAAGACCAAACAAGGCAGCTCCCACGCTTCGCAAGAGCAGAGTGAGAGTAATGGCGGTAGAGACATCTGTTTTTGAACGGCCGTAGTACTTGGAGAGCTTCACGGTCTGGATGGACAAAGCATGAAAGTCAAAGGCATCCGCAGTCCATGCAACCAAGCCCACTAGGAAAAACAGCCAGTCCCGAGCGCTCAGCTGAGAGAATAAACTGATAGGATTCTGAAGACGGTCTGGGGCTTGCCATTCTGTGCGAGTTTCTCCATCCTCGTTGGTCACCACAACTCGCTGCTTCCATCGGAACAGGTCCCCCCATGCCTGTTTGGCAGTGGCCAGGATACCGTCCGCAAGGGGTTCCACTGGTTCGTTTGCAGTGTTCATTGTTGCTCGCTTGAAGCTTTATTCTGCTCTGGATACTTGCAAGGAAGTGAGGAGATGCGAGCTCTCTTTATATCCCTGCTGCATTCACTGTCATTGTGCCCAGTGAATTCCCACCGAGCACCCCCACATCATGCGATGGGATCAATCTCCGCATATTCCCCAGATTTTCGTCCGTTCTTCCCCGCGAGCAATTTTGGGATTGGGCGGGCCAAGGTTGCGCCAAGCAGTTGGGCGGCATGCTCTTGTCCATGCGCCAGCAAATGTGCCAGCCACGCGACATGGGGTCCGCTCAACATTACTAGCAGTTCCGACCCTATCGTGAGACGTTGGGAGTGAAGGAAAAGGTTTATGCCAAGGCCAGGAGAGAGGGGTTTGTCTTGCTGCTATCTGAAGTGACGGTGATGGTGGTCCTGCGGCACGAGGGCAAGCAAGGTCTGGCGCCATCGATGATTTGCCAAACCGGAGAATATTGGGTTGTACAAACCCCGCGGAGAATGACTCGTGCCTCTCTGCTCGTGCGCTGAAAACTTTACCATGGATATATCTGTTGTCGATGGGTTAGATTCTCCGAGATCGGTGCTGTAGTTTCCTGGCCTGAGACTGAAATTGACTCACGGTGACACAGGTCCGCACTAAATATCCGATCAACAAAGCAACCGCTCTAGCCATTTATATACCCACAAAAGGCGGCAATATGCCATTACCTCCTAGACATCTCTGGTTCAGATGAAGGAAAAGCAGAAGCTTGCCCAATTCGCGTCGCATCGCCAATTCCACCGAAGAAAGAGAAGCAAGGAGTCCGGGGCAGATCGGAAAGGCAGAACAAAGAAACAGGGCAGATCACTAGTAGAACAGGTGACGTTTACCTTTCCAGGTATTACTGGATTGATACCATCACCCCTGCTCTTGATTCAATGCTCTCTCTCTTTCCATGCAGGTCAACGAACTCCCAACATTAATATAATTTCTTCATTTCAATAATTTGGCATCTTCAGGTAAAAAGAGGCAAAAATTCAATTGCAAAAACATACAACAGAAGGGATTCGCTGGTGGTCACCCACCCAACTACTAACCTCCCGGCGTGTGGCTTGAGTACGGCTGAGCGGACGGGAAGCCCTATTTTCCACACCCTGTGGTCGTATGTACTTATTTCTTTCTTGGATAAGGTTATATCCTTACTAGTGTTATGATCCTTATGGAATCTTTCGGCGCTGCTTGATATCTAAGGTTGGAGTGGAGTCTCCTAAGATAGTGATGCCTTTTTTTACTAATTCGCCGAGTAATGGTTTAGTATTGCTTGGTGTGATGTACTTTTTCGTAAGCTTTCATGGGCTCATGTCTTGAGAGGAATTGTCTTTCGATGGCTTCCAATTTTCGTCGCTTGGTTACTTGCTTGTTTGAGGAGGAGGGCGGGGGAAATGAATGTATGTGTGTAATGTGTGTGCTTGTGCGACAGCTGAATTTGGCATTGAAAGCTGGGTAAAGACCTCTAGGACCTGTTGCGTTAAGACAGTAGGGAGATCGGAGTTGGTATTATTAAGGCAGGAAAATATAAAGGTGTCCATTGATTTTAATATTCAGTCAGGCTTACGCGACTGTATTTGTCCTTGATTGTTCGTCATATTGGGTATGTGGCTAGGGATGATGTTTTCGGCGTGCACTTCGCTTCACAATTGTTCAATTTTTGTTGGTCCACTTGCTTTGTGAGACATATCCTATGGCAGTTCATGGTGTTTCAGTGATGCCAAGAGACATGTGCAGAAGCCACAGGCACAGGGATACACTAAGCTGGAGCATTTACTCATAAAAGCTCTGATAGCGGCAGGTTTATGCGATTTAGTGGAGCACTGGATAGAAATTGCATGCCAGTTTGTGTAATCATCAAGGTGTTAGAGACATTCTGCTCACATTGATAATGCTTAGTATTGATCTTCACCTGTCTAGGTGGAGGAAGGAAACAGAGAACAGAGGAAGAGATAGAATTAAGAAGGATGTATGCAAAAGAGACAAAGAGCATGATGACCCCTGTGCGTCACATGATCACTGCTGCTGTAGATGAACTACGGCTATTCCTTCTTTTGGCATCACAGATCCTTCGACAATAAGACGACCAATAAACACCATACGCTGAGATTTCCAGGATTCCAAATCATGAAAGCCATCTGCATTTCAACTAAGTCAGAAAGAAGGCAACATTACGATGTCCAAAAAATGCCTCTTTTAAAACCCACTGAACACTAAAGGCAGCTCCTATGCCCCTCATATTTGCGAATCAAGCCTTGTCACATAAACAAGCGTGGATATAAGCACTATATAGCTCATACAAAAGCCTATAGGAACCTTCGGATCTCATCAGGGGCTGTCCCACAACAGTTGGGCTCCGCTATTGCACTTCGACTTCTCTCTAGTCCACTTCCCACTGGGACTGGCTATTATCCCGAGCCCACCAGGCAACTACAATACCTCCTTCTACTGATGTTGCCTTTATGCTGATACGGTGGAGCTTAAGTGACAGGACCAATATTGATTTGTCGGACATACTCCGGTCAGGGTCGGTCAGGGTAATTGCATACCGATGGATACGTTGTGTCTGCCTGCGCCATTTCAATCACCCTACGGAGCAGAAAGGCCCCGTTTTTTGTCGAAGGGTTCCGAATATCTTGCGAATGCCGAAAACCCCTACGGCGCTGGGACGGCCGGACGATAGCCATATACCAATCATTCGGGAAGCCGTCTGAGCAATTACTGCAAGTTGCTGTTTTGATTGGAGGCTGCCATTTCCGACCAACATGGAATACTTGCGGTCTGTCAAATGGATTCATTATCTGGCGTAGATTAAGAGTGGTACCTGTCAACATCCTGAAGCAAAATAATCATGCATGCCTTGCTTGGAGACAGTGCTCGTTACGAGGCCGTACATACGAATTGCATCGTGAGCCAATATTACTTCAGCCAAGGCCTAGGCCTTAGTCCAAGGCGAAAGGGGCCTATGGAGCAGACTTCCTTCTCTGATGCGGAGTTGACTGAGACTACTAACTCGAATAGAACCAAGCTTCGAGGCACCTCTCGGAAGGAAAGAAAAAGCTGCATTCCGTTTCTCCGTTCCTCATTTCTATGGCCATAGAACTCGTCACGCCGTTCCTTAAGGGTGACCGCTAATGCAATCCCTGGTACGCTCTGTAACGCCGGACCCTGCAACCTGGAGAAATGCGTTCCCCCTGCCATTGGATTTGCCGAGATGAGCTTGACCTGATTATCTAAAACCCCCTGATGATGCCGACTGGCGACGCCGGGTGGGGAATGGCATGCCCCGTACCAACGTAACGGGAATTGATCGGCATCTTGGAATCGCTATGCACTCTGCTGATATCAACTTCATTACTGGATATTGAGGTGTCTACTGCGGGATTCTGGGACTAGTCTCCGCCGTTCTCCCATATTCTTGACGCCAGAAAGGGGCACTGAGATTGGTGGTGTTTCAATCCTCCGTGGGCGCTCGCTCCTTATGGCGCGAAGATCCCGAACGGGCTGACTCGGCCTTGTTGACTCCTTTGGGTGACGAGTGGACCTCATCTCATCGGCACAAACGGATCGCGGCCCATGGGCCCCTGGTTTGTGCCTGCAGCGAATTGGCCCAACCTAATCCATATGCTTCCGTCATACAAGGGACGGGGATGGAAATCTCCCGTGAAGAAGCTTGAAGATCAACGACTGTAAGAATATCAGTTGCCAAAATGGGGCCTGATGTCTTCTGAGACGGGTGGCTGATGCGCAATCAGATTTGTTGTGTGGGAATGTTATCGGTACGCTCCGCGATAGGCTCGGGCCCAAGTTCAAAGCCAAGTTCGATTAAGAAATGCCGCGTCAACCCATCTATTTTAGTGCCTCCTAGCCTTGATGGGCCGTTAGAGATTGATGACTCCAGGTGCCACCCATTGTCGACCCATGCAGGCTGCATTAGACCAATCCTTCGCGTCATCAGAGCTTCTATCCTGCTGTTTCCGAAGTTTTGCCTTACCCAGCTAGGTCTAATGCGTTCGTTGACAAGAATGACTTGCGCAATGAAGGAGGCATGCTTCCAGGGTATATAAGACCCAGCTCGTCGCCGGGTTTGCAGCTTCTTTTGTTCTTCAGCGAAAGCCAATCATTCATTCCTTCTCTCATTTCTCACTCATCTCTGTTCTGTAGATCAGAACTGGCCCAGTCTTTCATTTACTCTGTTGATCAGATAACCATCCAACTCGCAACTATGCCTTCTGCCAAGCCTTTGTTCTGCCTTGCGACCCTGGCCGGTGCCGCTCTGGCTGCTCCTGCGCCTTCCCGCGTCTCCGACTTCACCAAGTCGGTCCACCTGCACCTTCACTGATGCGGCCACCGCCTCCGAGAGCAAGACCTCTTGCTCCGACATCGTCCTCAAGGACATCACCGTCCCTGCTGGTGAGACCCTTAACCTGAAGGACCTCAACGACGGCACCACCGTAAGCGTCCCCTCCCAGCCCTAGCAGCAGCCCCAATCCTAACAAGCATTCCAGGTCACCTTCGAGGGAACCACCACCTGGGAGTACGAGGAGTGGGATGGACCCCTTCTCCGTATCTCCGGTAAGGACATCACCGTGACCCAGTCCTCCGACGCCGTCCTCGACGGCAACGGCGCCAAGTGGTGGGACGGTGAGGGAACCAACGGCGGCAAGACCAAGCCCAAGTTCTTCTACGCCCACGACCTCGACGACTCCAAGATCTCCGGTCTTTACATCAAGAACACCCCCGTCCAGGCCATCTCCGTCGAGTCGGACAACCTCGTGATCGAGGACGTCACCATCGACAACAGCGACGGTGACTCCGAGGGCGGTCACAACACCGACGGTTTCGACATCAGCGAGAGTACCTACATCACCATCACCGGCGCCACCGTCAAGAACCAGGACGACTGCGTCGCCATCAACTCTGGTGAGAACATCTACTTCTCCGGCGGTACCTGCTCCGGCGGTCACGGTCTCTCCATCGGCTCCGTCGGTGGCCGCGACGACAACACCGTCAAGAACGTCACTTTCATCGACTCGACTGTCTCCGACTCTGAGAACGGTGTTCGCATCAAGACCGTCTACGACGCTACTGGTACTGTCGAGGACATCACCTACTCCAACATCCAGCTCTCCGGTATTTCCGACTACGGTATCGTCATCGAGCAGGACTACGAGAATGGTGACCCCACTGGTACTCCCTCCAACGGTGTTACCATCTCCGACGTCACCCTCGAGGACATCACTGGCTCGGTTGACTCCGACGCTGTCGAGATCTACATCCTTTGCGGTGATGGCAGCTGCTCTGACTGGACCATGTCTGGCATTGACATCACCGGCGGTGAGACCAGCAGCGATTGCGAGAACGTTCCTTCTGGTGCTTCTTGCGATCAGTAAGGGGCTTGCGTGCCTTTCCCTTCTCTTGACCGAAAGAAAGACTGAAGAGCTGTGGTGCGCTCTGTACATTTCAGATAATTGCTAATCTTCTTTCTCTTCTTTGCCGCCTGTCTTACACAGTCGTGTATATTAATCAAAAACCATTGACTGTACAGTCCTGGAACAAAATCTAGAACACGATGTCCGTAGTAGTTGTAGTCGATGCTTACTTCCCTCGAAGCATTTCTAACCAAGCAGACTGAGTCCAACCCTACATAAAGCAGCGTCAAAGGAAGACCATTTGTAGATAATATAGTATTTACATTGATCAGTATTACACCTTTCCATGCCATAGCTTCAATACCGTATTCTGATACAAACCTACTTCAATTACGACGTAAAATTCCATTCCCATACTACGGTGAAGCTCCCATATTATAGAGTCGTTGCTATGCAACTTTTTTTTTTTCTTTTTGTTTTCAAATAATTACTATTGATATAAAGCTGATCAGAGAAGAAATAAGTACATACGACCACAGGGTGTGGAAAATAGGGCTTCCCGTCCGCTCAGCCGTACTCAAGCCACACGCCGGGAGGTTAGTAGTTGGGTGGGTGACCACCAGCGAATCCCTTCTGTTGTATGTTTTTGCAATTGATTTTTTTTGGTGATTTGTTGGGTTTATTTAGCAGCCCTTGCTGCTTCTACATTTTGCCTCTGGAGGCCTGAAGCTCGTCTAAAACTCACCTACTGCCCCGCCCGCTGACTTGTCCTTTGTCGGATTAGCTAGCCTTCTAGGAATCCGATTTTAGAACGACTTTAAATCGCCCATTAATATATTGTACATGATGATGCTTCTAGATCTTCCCCTAATTGCGCAAAGTTGGTGAGCCCGCTCGAGGGGAGAGCGTGCCCCGAGCAGAATAGGGAGTATAAGACAGCCAATTGGGGAGAATATGGTTTTGCTGTGCTAGTCTCACTCCGGTGGTATTGGAGGCGTAGGTGGTGCGCTACATCGAGGTAGACTGGTGTAGGCTGGCTTCCACCGTATCGTTTCGATGCAAACAATGACACGAGTCTGGCGCTCTTGTATAGCAAGAAAAGGAAAGAGGCACTGGCGCTTGGAGTTGCTTTCAAGCAGACGGCAATTGTAAGCGCCTTAGGTTGACCCCACCATGCACGCTAATCCAGATTGGGCCAGAGATAGAGTTAGTTTCCGCCACGCTAGTCTACCCTACGACACAGCCCTGACGACACCGAGAGCCGGTTGCTGTCTGCAGACTCTCGGTAACGAATCGACCAAATAGTGTGCATACAGAATGGGCATGCTGGGAAGGAGCTTTGTCGCACTTTATTCTTGCTCAGTTTACATTGTGCGCAGACACGCACACCCGTGTCTTGGACATCATGTGAAAGAAGGGCGATTCATGGCGATCGCAAATGCAATGTTATACCTGTGTCGAATCCCATGCTCTAATACTAAGCCGCGGGGATAACCGGCAGTGAATTCACAAGTTGGGCGGGGACCTGAGTATATGTCTAGGTCTGAGTCAAAGAAAGGGTCGGACAGATTCGCTTTTTGTCCCGAGCAAGCCGCTCAAAGCGCTTAGGAAGCAGTCTGGTCGCTGTGTAATTAGGATCTATTCCCCTCTCTCTGATAGTTGGTATAGACCGGAATATTGCGCGAGAACTTTGCAAAGCGGATAGAGCGTGTATCTTGCTATCGGGATGTTGAACTCCTGGCCCTTCTCACATCGCCACCACTCCCTTCCCCCCAAGACAACCAAACACCCCGGCCTGTCCATACTGCGCACAAATACCCATCGCCAGCCGTTGGTGATGTAGCCAAATATCACGGCTCAGAGTAGAGCATTGCTTGGCACCCAAACAAGAGATCTACGAAGCAGATGTAGAGGTTATTATCTAGATATTCGGCTTGCCCTCAAACTGCCCTATTTGCATGTTGCGGGCCCCGGCGGGTTGAGGAGTGACATGGTCAGGACCAAAGCTGGGTGCTAAGCCCCCTACACGCTCAAGATTATAGCCTTAGAACTACTTGGTCAAGACCAGACTCCTTGATGACGGGACTTAACTAGATTGTAGTAGGTTTGCAAAAAGTAAACTTCCGATAGAGCCGTGCTCCGTATTTTCCAGCTCCGGTCTGACACTGGCATACTGAGTTGATTATGTCATGTGGGGTTGAAGATGGCAACTCCAGCCGCTCACCCCACGGAGGTTCCGCATCATTGTTATCATTTCTCCCTCTCCAATCCTACTGTGCCCTGCATGTCAGTTGAGGATCGGTAAATGCACTCGACGCGAACTAGGACGCGGTCTGGATGGTATCATGCCTTTCGATTTTAAGTCGGTTATGGTGAGCTGACTGCATCCACAGTCTGCCCTGTCGCAGCCGTCGCAGGAAATGTGTGATGACGCCTTTGGGTTCCCAGCAACCTCGAAGGAGCAGTGCTTTGACTAATGTAATGTACTCCATTTAGGTGATGAAAGGCGCCCGCAGTGTCAACGCTGTCAAGCGCGTGGCTACATCTGTCAGTGGGGCCTGAAGGCCTCCTTTCATCCCTCCCGTAGCATCCGGTTATCAACTCCCGAGAGGGCAGCCCTCCTAGAAATCGAGAAGGGGCGGCAAGAATCCGCGACTGATATACAGAGTGATAATGAGAAGTCGTTGCTGGAGCCTTCCGCGCCCATTGTGAGTTGGCCCCTCACTCTTTCGACGCCGTTGTGTAAAGAGACAGAATGCCTATGATCTATCTTTCTGGTATACCGTCGCTGTTGTTAGCATCACCAAACTTCTGGAACACCTCCAATTTAGCCCTGATAGCCTCCAGGTCAAGGCCTTGTGTGCTCTGTTACAGTTGAGAGAACGATGTTGACCAGTGAGTGTTTAGATTATAGATGATACTGCAGAGGTAGTCAGGTATTATCGGGAGCCTTCCGATGGCTTTTCAGCGTATAGCTCTGATCCCTTACACGACGAGTTGCCTAATGAGACCCGTCCGGGGGACGCCCGGACGGAAGATATTCAACCTTCGCTCAATATTGCCTCATATGATCCTGTCCGGGCGAACTCAAATGCCAGAAGGTCGCTTGTTAACGAGGTCACTATCGAAAGTCTGCTGTCCCCCGCGCAGTCAGGTAGTATAAGCGATATCGGTGAGAACAGGCTGCGACAAGATGATCCAGTACAAGTGCGGCAGTTGGTAGACAGTCCTAGTTCATATGCGCTGCCGTTCTCTTTAGGACTGGCTGCGTCTCGGAATGCGTCACGGTTGCCGGAGCCCTCAATGCCAATAACAAGCGAGGAAAGTGCCCATTTGTTCTCGTTATATCTCTATGAGACTGGGACTTGGTGTGAGACCACTGATTCGGAGAGGCATTTCACACTGAGCAGTGTCCACCAGATGCTGGCTTCGAAATCGTTCCTTGCATCGGCCATCGCATTGGCATCGCGACAGCGAGATGCCGTCCAGGACCAGCAAAGATCATTGACACTCGAGCTATATCAATATACAATTCAACTCTTGCTCCGTCAGGATCCGGATGAAGCAAGCGTAGCCGTGTTGGCGACTTGCACTCTTCTTTGCGTCTACGAGATGATGGCGTCATGTGTGTGGGAGTGGCGGCGTCACCTGAAGGTTTGTATCCGTTGTCTACATGTTTTTTTTTTATCAGCTCACCCTGTGGAATTTACAATAGGGCTGCGCCAGTCTCTTGCATTCTCGAAAATGGAACGGTTCATGTAGCGGCATTGTAAAGTCCTGCTTTTGGGCCTTCGCTCGAATCGGTATGTGGCCAAGATGAAACCAAGCCCACTTTAAAGGCACCTGTCTGATTCTGTGTCTTTTGCAATAGACGTCTGGGCTGCCTTCATTAGCTGCAAGCGGCTTCTCATTCCTACTGACTCGTGGGTCGATAATAGCTCCATTCCGTTGGTAGCAGCCAATGGCACGCTTGACGATTATTGCAACTTGGCAATTCTGGTCTTTGCACGGATCGTGAATCTCCGAGCGGACGCCCAGCTTTGCCATAGGGATAGCGATTCTGTGTACTACTCTTCCGTCAAAAACCTCTGGGACGAACTTCAAGAGTGGTGGCGCCTGCGTCCCAAAGAAGTTTGTCCCCTACTCAGGGAGACGCCGATGGGCACGAATCCTTTTCCAGCTGTGATATTTTCCCGGTCATCTTCCAGTATGTTGTTCCAACTGTTTCCTCTGATACTACCGTTGACCAAATTGTATGGACAGTTTGTGGTAATACCTTTTATCATGCTGGCTCTATCTTACTCCTTCAATCTGGCTGCCTCAGGAGAAGAGTCGAGACTCCCGACTCTATAATGGTAAGCAGATCTGGACTACTTGGCTCATGGAGATTGAGAAGAGACCATACTTCTCCACGTATGTCCTGATAGCATCTGATAGCTAATGGCCCAAATTTTAAATGGCAGAGTCCTGTCTGGCATGCTCGTGAACTTGGCGGGATTTCTGTTTCGAATATTTCACAGTATGTACCTCGCTGTTGCAGTTTGCGGAAAGAGCTGACCAGGTCCGCGGAATACAGTCCTAACTGGGTTAATCAATTACAACCTCTTTATATTGCTGGCACGGCGTTTTCAGAAAATCACGTCAGCTTTTTCCAAAACACAACCGGACGTGACCAGTCCACGCGGGTTAGCTCTCGCCTAGAGGTCCCTTGGGGCCGCCCGGTTCCTCCAGTGGCCGCAGATATAAGCGAAAAGTATGCCTCCGAGAAGATCGCGCTTTTAAAGCAACTGGCAAGAATTGAGTCTGAGACAGGCTGGAAAACCTCAGACCGGGCCTCGGAGTTGCGGAACCTCTGGGGATTTCGGTAGGGATGAGAAGTCATTATGGTCGGGTACAGGTTGCTCAGCGAATGACAATCGACCAATGGCCCCAGGCATGTATTTATGTTATCAGGCGGCACACTATTTGACAACATTTTTGATGATCGAGTGGTCGATGAAGTATACAAGACAGCTTTGCACATATAGATCCGGGAACGCAATCCTTGTATGCTCCAGCCAATCCAGGTAGCTCTTGAAACTGAGTGGATCGTCGGTCAAGCTGTAAACTGTAATTTTTTCGGCCAGATACAAATTCTTCGCGTTTAACGTGCCAAAATTAAGCGCATTATCCCATTCAGCCATCTTCCACTTTGTTTGTGGGAGAATCATCAACAAGCTTATAAGCTAAACCCTAATGCCCCGGCAAGGACCGAGTCCACTATATGACCAACGCAATACTCAATCCATCCCCATAAAAGCGAGAAGAGACTAAGTATGACTCGGGAGTTCTCGCAGTACCATAAGGTACTTGAGCGGTGAGTATCTCACTCTTTCCCTCGTGCTTGGGCAGTGCTGATTCCTCCTATGGGGAGATCGATCCATTCCACTGTAGGAGAATGTACATGTTGAGCAAATTGTCCACAGCATTTGTCGAAGGGCGGCCGTTGACGGTTGACCCAGTCAAGTTAGTCCGAATCTGTTTAGACATAATATGGCATAGAAACCACCCTCAGCGATATCCTCATAGTACAAATTTCCAACTTATGATTTCAATGGAAGTTTCTGTGTGCGTCATATTGTTTCTAGGCGGAGATAGATCGTGGGTGTGTGGGTAACTTCTCCATCCTTAGGCGTTCCCTTCATTTACCCTAAGTGTAGCTCGTGATATAGGTGAATAACATGATTCATTCACAGTACCCAGATAATAGACTCATACCCTCTTCAGCTGAGAGGTAAGCTAAGACCAAATCCAATCAGCTTAAGAGGCCGAAATAGTTGATCGTTTCCTTGCTCGCCACCAGAAGTGTTCTCTAGTAAGCTATTGTGCCTTCAAGTAGCCATGACACATAACAGGACTCGGTTTGGCACACGATGGAAAAGGTGAAGATACTGGCGGTTTGTTGATTTGAAATCCAGACGCAGTGGATCAAGAATTCGTTCGAGGCAAGTGCAGCCGCATGAGCCAAGCCATCCCTGCCAAGCCCACCATCGCTATAAGATGCCGACAGCAAGTCTAAGCGCCCGGTCCCACTCGGTAGACCCGACATGGCGATATTGTAGAGTAGCATTAAAGTGACGTACTGCTGGCGATTATCAGAGTTGATTTCAAATCACACCGTCCCGCTAACTGTAAATAAAGAGCATATAGAGGCAGAGATACGACATTTTCGCGCTTTGGACGCATATAAAAGTTGCAGCTTCTGGGAAGTTGAAAGCACGTTGCAGCAGATCTCCGCCTTGACAAGAATAGCACCCAAGGACATTGACAATGGCTCCACCTACCGCTACAGCTCTCGTGACCAGGGCTGGCAAGCTGGCCAGAGAAGCCATTCCTGTGCCGACTCCGGGCGAGCACCAGGTACTGGTGAAGATTTCACATGTAGCTCAGAACCCAACGGATAGTAAGTATTACCCCCTCCCCCCGATCCATTTCCGTACCGTTAAAATAATAGAGTGCTAAGTCACCAACTAGTTCAATCCCTCGATGCTGATGCCTTTGGCGACGATGCGGTGCTTGGTTGTGATTTTGTTGGTACTGTCGAGCGGACGGGCGACAAAGTGAGCAGGGTCAAGGCTGGCACCGTGATTGCTGGTCTAATCTGGGGAGGTCAGTCACCCATCTTGGACCAGACTTACTCCATTCAGGATATAAACCTCCGTTCGAGCAGGTGAGATTAAGAAGCTGGGTGGCTACAGCGAGTACACCCTCGCAGATGAGCGTATTTGCTTCCCTTTGCCCGAAGGCGTCACGCCCGAGCAGGCCGCAACAGTACCCCTCGCCGCGTGCACAGCGTTACTCGCTCTATTCTCCAAGGATTGTCTCAATATCTCTCAGAATTCTGGAGAGACCGTCCTTATTTGGGGCGGAACTTGTGAGTTGAAATGGTGCAGTGAAGCGTATGTGTAGCGTGGAAAGACTCATACATGACAGCAAGCGTCGGGCTTTATGCTATCCAGATTGCCAAGTACTACGGTATTAACGTTATTACGACTTGCAGTACCCGCCATCACAATTTCGTCAGGTCCCTTGGTGCCACTGTCGCTCTCGACTACCGCGACGCAAGTGTGGTGGAGAACATCAAGGCTGCTGCGAACTGCAGTCTGAGGTACGTCTTCGACACTATCGGCAACGACTCATCTTCCGCTACTTCATCGCAGGCAATCTCTGAGCAAGGCGGTATCCTGTGCACTGTTCGTCCGGGTAAGGCTTTCACCGAGAATGTGACCAAGCAGACTAAGGTGACGGATGTTCTGGTCTGGACGGCGTTCCTAAAGGAGCACAAATACAAGGAATTCTACTGGCCGGTGAGTTCGTCTTCGAGGGTCGACATTTACCGTCTTTTATTGATTATATTTTGCAGCCACACAAAGAAGATCACGAGCTGTCGGCAAAGTTTTTCGATGCACTGCCGAAGTTGCTCTCTACCGGAATCATCAAGCCGAATACCCCAAAGCTTTTCGAGGGGCTCGAGTCCGTGACAAAGGGATTTCAGGAGTATCGTGACGGGGTTATCTCCAACTATAAGATAGTGTACAAGATCTAAGGACTTGAGACGAACAGGCATGAGGAACTGTCGCGGTCTCTCGATATTGTCAGTGTGCCTTGAATATATCGATGCTTACTAAATAACATCAGTTCTATCTGCTACTATTAAAGCCTAGGGCTGACAAGTATGACTGGTAATATCATGAGTATAAACCACTCGAGTCAACTTGAAGTTGTTATGGAGATGATTATCCAGATTACTTATCTGGTCAAACATGCATTGACACGCCTCGTCCTGCCATATCGTCCCACGTCTCAGTATGCAACTAGTTATATGCCGCTCAACAGCGATATCTTCCTACAGACTTCCGAGTCGAGCCACATCGTCCGCGCAGTCAAACACCCACACGCAGACTCCCTATATATATATCTGCAGGTGCGGCGGCGCGTGGTCGTCGTTGCCAACCTGAAACCCTGTTAAGATGCGTGGGGGTCAATCAGGTAGGGTTGAGAAGTTGGATAATGCGACGGGGGTGCTAAATTGACGATTCTATACTCCGTGCCGGTGAACAAAATCTCCATTGTGGCGTGCGCGTCTATTTGTTTCTGGCTCATGGAATGAAAATCTGACATCGTTTTGCCTTTTTGGAGAGCGGTGCTGTGTCCGGACAATGCAGTAACGGTACATATATACCGCTAGGATATGAGGATATATGAGAGTCTCTATCTACTAGTACTAGCGACCAGATGAAGATAAACTTACCCGGAAGTACGTAACACCCGTTTTGATCATAGAGAAACATTTCATCCAATATTCTTATTCGCATGAAATCGTAATCCAAGCAGTTAAGTTATAATCTTGTCTATATAGATAGATAGAGAGATCTGTTTTCTATTACATTCCAGTTCTCTTTCCTTAGGCAACCAGATCATGATAGAGGACACGAGAGGGAGTGAACCTACTTCAGCCTGTAGGATTGTGGGGAGGGGTATGAGAGTCGGGTTCATCTAGTATTGTGGATTAGATCGATTACACTGAAGATGGCTTGGTCGCTAGTGTGTTGCGTCGGTGGCTTGATGTCTCATGTATGTATGTAGGAGAACCATAAGGCATATTGTTTTGGGATTCTTTTGTCAGGGTTGGTGTCAGGGTGAGAGATTGCGGCTTTTAAAGAGATCTGTGGAATGAAATGGCGGATCTTATCATATGTCCCTCAGTTCAACATGGGTATACTGTCTACAGAATATTACATAGATATAGATCCATCGTAAGCCGTTAAATTAGCCTATACATACTAACAAAGAAAAAGCAATTGACGCAAACCCGGTCAGTAGACACATAGATAAGAGTAGAGGAAGAAAGAAACAGACACCAAAAGGTTATATCTACTATATGAAAGTTTCAACTGTACGGAGAAGGGAAAGATAAGCCAAGTCCTGTCGTGATGAATGTACCTGGGACGACAGATACAGGATTATAAACAACTCCAAGCAGATCGGAAGCAAAAAGAAAAAAAATTGTTCAGGAAACTATAGACAAATCAAGCGCGACCCGCTTAGAACTGGTCAATGCAACCCCAGTACTGCTCAACGTCGTACTCGCCGGGGTCCTTCCACAGGTCGTTGGCGTAGGAGAAGAAGACCGACAGCTCACCAACGGACTCGCGGATGCCCTTGATGGCGGTAGCCTGCTCGGTGGCACCGGGGACGGCAGCACCGTTGGCGTTACCCTTGCTCGGCCAACCAGTCTCGAGGTTGATGACATCCATGTTGGTACAGATCTTCTTCAGAAGAGCGACCTCGGAGGCGGCGAAGGTACCGGCCTCAGCGGCAGTGGTCTCCGAGTTGAAGAAGGGGTGGATGTTGGCACCCAGGACGTCGACGACAGAGCAGAGGGTGCTGCTGCCGTACTCCTGCCAGATGTCAATGGGCTCAGTGGTGGTGACCTGGCCAGTGTAGCCGGCAGCCTCGAAGCTAGACTTGCAGGAGGAGATGAAGGTGGCGAGCTCGCTGGCGGTGGCGTAGCCGTCGGAGATGGCCTCGTTACCGACAACGATGAGGGTAACCATCGACCACTGACCCCACTCGGTGATTGCAGTAACCTGGTCCTGAGCACCCGAGGTGCCGGTGCTGGAGATGTAGACACCGAGGATCAGCTTGAGGCCGTACTTGCTGGCAGCGGCACCAACGTATTCGAGGGTGCTGCAGTCGGTGGAGTAGAGACGGATGTGGGTGAAGCCCTTGTTGGCGATGGTCTCAATGTCCGACTCAACGGTGGCCTTGGACTTGCAACCACCGGAGTTGCTGTAGGGAGTGTAGGTCATTCCCATGCTGTTGCCGCTGGCGCTGACGCCAGAGCTGGCGGCGGCGCTGGAGCTGGCCACAGTGCTGGACTGGACGGAGGAAGTGACAGCGGCAGCAGTGGTGGTGGCAGGAGCGGGGGTAGTCACAACAACAGCGCTAGTGGTAGCGGCAGCCGGGGTGCTGGTGGGCTCGTTGGCGTTGGCGAAGGGGCAAGTGTAGGTGTAGTCGGTAACAGTGGCGGTGACAGTGATAGCACTGTGGGTGTATGTGCCGGGGGTGACCGTGGAGACGGTGGGGTAGGTCACGACGGTATTAGAGGGAACGTAGGTGGTGGTGGGAGCAATGGTGTAGGTACCAGCCTCGGGGCAGACGTAGGTGGTGGTCTGGATGATGCTGGTGACGGTGGAGCCAGAGGGAGAAACGGTGGCGTAGGGGCAGGTGACGGTGGTCGAGGTCTCGACGATGGTGGTGACACCACCGTAGGTCTGAGTACCGCTAGCCAGAGAGGTGGTGGTGCCCGCGACA